>NW_024609218.1:90000-123795 GCF_018296145.1 Oncorhynchus tshawytscha | reverse complement strand
AAAGGAGGTGTCCCAGGTAGAACCCAACAGTACAGAAGGATAAAGGAGGTGTCCCAGGTAAAGCAGGATAAAGGTGTCCCAGGTACAACAGTAAAGCAGGATAAAGGAGGTGTCCCAGGTAGAACCCAACAGTAAAGCAGGATAAAGGAGGTTTCCCAAACTGAACCCAACAGTACATCAGGATAAAGGAGGTGTCCCTAACTGAACCCAACAGTAAAGCAGGATAAAGGAGGTGTCCCAGATAGAACCCAACAGTAAAGCAGGATAAAGGAGGTATCCCAAACTGAACCCAACAGTAAAGCAGGATAAAGGAGGTGTCCCAGGTAGAACCCAGCAGTACAGAAGGATAAAGGAGGTGTCCCAGGTAGAACCCAACAGTAAAGCAGGATAAAGGAGGTGTCCCAGGTAGAACCCAGCAGTACAGAAGGATAAAGGAGGTGTCCCAGGTATAACCCAACAGTAAAGCAGGATAAAGGAGGTGTCCCTAACTGAACCCAACAGTACAGAAGGATAAAGGAGGTGTCCCAGGTAGAACCCAACAGTACAGAAGGATAAAGGAGGTGTCCCAGGTATAACCCAACAGTAAAGCAGGATAAAGGAGGTGTCCCTAACTGAACCCAACAGTAAAGCAGGATAAAGGAGGTGTCCCAGGTATAACCCAACAGTAAAGCAGGATAAAGGAGGTGTCCCTAACTGAACCCAACAGTAAAGCAGGATAAAGGAGGTGTCCCTAACTGAACCCAACAGTAAAGCAGGATAAAGGTGTCCCTAACTGAACCCAACAGCAAAGCAGGATAAAGGTGTCCCAACTGAACCCAACAGTAAAGCAGGATAAAGGAGGTGTCCCAGGTAGAACCCAACAGTAAGAAGGATAAAGGAGGTGTCCCAGGTAGAACCCAACAGTAAAGCAGGATAAAGGAGGTGTCCCAGGTAGAACCCAACAGTAAAGCAGGATAAAGGTGTCCCAGGTAGAACCCAACAGTAAAGCAGGATAAAGGAGGTGTCCCAGGTAGAACCCAACAGTAAAGCAGGATAAAGGAGGTGTCCCAGGTAGAACTCAACAGTAAAGCAGGATAAAGGAGGTGTCCAGATAGAACCCAGTAGTACAGAAGGATAAAGGAGGTGTCCCAGGTATAACCCAACAGTAAAGCAGGATAAAGGAGGTGTCCCTAACTGAACCCAACAGTAAAGCAGGATAAAGAAGATGTCCCAGGTATAACCCAACAGTAAAGCAGGATAAAGGAGGTGTCCCAGGTAGAACCCAACAGTACAGAAGGATAAAGGAGGTGTCCCTTAATGAACCCAACAGTAAAGCAGGATAAAGGTGTCCCAGGTATAACCCAACAGTAAAGCAGGATAAAGGAGGTGTCCCAGATATAACGCAACAGTAAAGCAGGATAAAGGAGGTGTCCCAGGTAGAACCCAACAGTAAAGCAGGATAAAGGAGGTGTCCCAGATAGAACCCAACAGTAAAGCAGGATAAAGGAGGTGTCCCAAACTGAACCCAACAGTAAAGCAGGATAAAGGAGGTGTCCCTAACTCAACCCAACAGTAAAGCAGGATAAAGGAGGTGTCCCTAACTGAACCCAACAGTAAAGCAGGATAAAGGAGGTGTCCCAGGTAGAACCCAACAGTAAAGCAGGATAAAGGAGGTGTCCCAGGTAGAACCCAACAATAAAGAAGGATAAAGGAGGTATCCCAGGTAGAACCCAACAGTACAGCAGGATAAAGGTGTCCCAGGTAGAACCCAACAATAAAGAAGGATAAAGGAGGTGTCCCAGGTAGAACCCAACAGTACAGAAGGATAAAGGAGGTGTCCCAGGTAGAACCCAACAGTAAAGCAGGATAAAGGAGGTGTCCCAGATAGAACCCAACAGTAAAGCAGGATAAAGGAGGTGTCCCAAACTGAACCCAACAGTAAAGCAGGATAAAGGAGGTGTCCCTAACTGAACCCAACAGTAAAGCAGGATAAAGGAGGTGTCCCAGGTAAACCCAACAGTAAAGCAGGATAAAGGAGGTGTCCCAGGTAGAACCCAACAGTAAAGCAGGATAAAGGAGGTGTCCCAGGTAGAACCCAACAGTAAAGCAGGATAAAGGTGTCCCAGGTAGAACCCAACAGTAAAGCAGGATAAAGGAGGTGTCCCAGGTAGAACTCAACAGTAAAGCAGGATAAAGGAGGTGTCCCAGGTATAACCCAACAGTAAAGCAGGATAAAGGAGGTGTCCCAGATAGAACCCAACAGTAAAGCAGGATAAAGGAGGTATCCCAAACTGAACCCAACAGTAAAGCAGGATAAAGGAGGTGTCCCAGGTAGAACCCAGCAGTACAGAAGGATAAAGGAGGTGTCCCAGGTATAACCCAACAGTAAAGCAGGATAAAGGAGGTGTCCCTAACTGAACCCAACAGTAAAGCAGGATAAAGGAGGTGTCCCAGGTAGAACCCAACAGTACAGAAGGATAAAGGAGGTGTCCCAGAACCCAACAGTAAAGAGGATAAAGGTGTCCCAGGTAGAACCCAACAGTAAAGTAGGATAAAGGAGGTGTCCCAGGTGAACCCAACAGTACATCAGGATAAAGGAGGTGTCCCAGGTAGAACCCAACAGTAAAGCAGGATAAAGGAGGTGTCCCAGATATAACCCAAAAGTAAAGCAGGATAAAGGAGGTGTCCCAGGTAGAACCCAACAGTAAAGCAGGATAAAGGAGGTGTCCCTAACTGAACCCAACAGTAAAGCCCCTAACAACCCAACAGTAAAGCAGGATAAAGGAGGTGTCCCTAACTGAACCCAACAGTAACGCAGGTGTCCCTAACTGAACCCAACAGTAAAGCAGGATAAAGGAGGTGTCCCAGGTAGAACCCAACAGTAAAGCAGGATAAAGGAGGTGTCCCAGGTAGAACCCAACAGTAAAGCAGGATAAAGGAGGTGTCCCTAACTGAACCCAACAGTGAAGCAGGATAAAGGAGATGTCCCAGGTAGAACCCAACAGTAAAGCAGGATAAAGGAGGTGTCCCAGGTAGAACCCAACAGTAAAGCAGGATAAAGGAGGTGTCCCAGGTAGAACCCGACAGTAAAGCAGGATAAAGGAGGTGTCCCAGGTAGAACCCGACAGTAAAGCAGGATAAAGGAGGTGTCCCTAACTGAACCCAACAGTAAAGCAGGATAAAGGAGGTGTCCCAGGTATAACCCAACAGTAAAGCAGGATAAAGGAGGTGTCCCTAACTGAACCCCACAGTAAAGCAGGATAAAGGAGGTGTCCCTAACTGAACCCATCAGTAAAGCAGGATGAAGGATGTGTCCCTAACTGAACCCAACAGTAAAGCAGGATAAAGGAGGTGTCCCAGGTAGAACCCAACAGTACAGAAGGATAAAGGAGCTGTCCCAGGTAGAACCCAACAGTAAAGCAGGATAAAGGAGGTGTCCCAGGTAGAACCCAACAGTAAAGCAGGATAAATGTGTCCCAGATAGAACCCAACAGTAAAGCAGGATAAAGGAGGTGTCCCTAACTGAACCCAACAGTAAAGCAGGATAAAGGAGGTGTCCCAGGTAGAACCCAACAGTAAAGCAGGATAAAGGTGTCCCAGGTAGAACCCAACAGTAAAGCAGGATAAAGGAGGTGTCCCAGGTAGAACTCAACAGTAAAGCAGGATAAAGGAGGTGTCCCAGGTAGAACTCAACAGTAAAGCAGGATAAAGGAGGTTTCCCAGATAGAACCCAACAGTAAAGTAGGATAAAGGAGGTGTCCCTAACTGAACCCAACAGTAAAGCAGGATAAAGGAGGTGTCCCAGGTAGAACCCAACAGTAAAGCAGGATAAAGGAGGTGTCCCAGGTATAACCCAACAGTAAAGCAGGATAAGGAGGTGTCCCTAACTGAACCCAACAGTAAAGCAGGATAAAGGAGGTGTCCCAGGTAGAACCCAACAGTACAGAAGGATAAAGGAGGTGTCCCTTAATGAACCCAACAGTAAAGCAGGATAAAGGTGTCCCAGGTATAACCCAACAGTAAAGCAGGATAAAGGAGGTGTCCCAGATAGAACCCAACAGTAAAGCAGGATAAAGGAGGTATCCCAAACTGAACCCAACAGTACATCAGGATAAAGGAGGTGTCCCTACCTGAACCCAACAGTAAAGCAGGATAAAGGAGGTGTCCCAGATAGAACCCAACAGTGAAGCAGGATAAAGGAGGTGTCCCTAACTGAACCCAACAGTAAAGCAGGATAAAGGAGGTGTCCCAGGTAGAACCCAGCAGTACAGAAGGATAAAGGAGGTGTCCCAGGTAGAACCCAACAGTAAAGCAGGATAAAGGAGGTGTCCCAGGTAGAACCCAGCAGTACAGAAGGATAAAGGAGGTGTCCCAGGTAGAACGCAACAGTAAAGCAGGATAAAGGAGGTGTCCCAGACTGAATCCAACAGTACAGAAGGATAAAGGAGGTGTCCCTAACTGAACCCAGCAGTACAGAAGGATAAAGGAGGTGTCCCAGGTATAACCCAACAGTAAAGCAGGATAAAGGAGGTGTCCCTAACTGAACCCAGCAGTACAGAAGGATAAAGGAGGTGTCCCAGGTAGAACCCAACAGTAAAGCAGTATAAAGGAGGTGTCCCTAACTGAACCCAACAGTAAAGCAGGATAAAGGAGGTGTCCCAGGTATAACCCAACAGTAAAGCAGGATAAAGGAGGTGTCCCTAACTGAACCCAACAGTAAAGCAGGATAAAGAAGGTTTCCCAGGTATAGTCCAACAGTACCGAAGGATAAAGGAGGTGTCCCAGGTATAATCCAACAGTACAGAAGGATAAAGGAGGTGTCCCTAACTGAACCGAACAGTAAAGCAGGATAAAGGAGGTGTCCCAGGTATAATCCAACAGTACAGAAGGATAAAGGAGGTGTCCCAGGTATAATCCAACAGTACAGAAGGATAAAAGAGGTGTCCCAGTTATAATCCAACAGTACAGAAGGATAAAGAAGGTGTACCAGGTATAACCCAACAGTAAAGCAGGATAAAGGAGGTGTCCCTACCTGAACCCAACAGTAAAGCAGGATAAAGGAGGTGTCCCAGATAGAACCCAACAGTGAAGCAGGATAAAGGAGGTGTCCCTAACTGAACCCAACAGTAAAGCAGGATAAAGGAGGTGTCCCTAACTGAACCCAACAGTAAAGCAGGATAAAGGAGGTGTCCCTAACTGAACCCAACATTAAAGCAGGATAAAGGAGGTGTCCCAGGTAGAACCCAACAGCAAAGCAGGATAAAGGAGGTGTCCCAGGTAGAACCCAACAGTAAAGAAGGATAAAGGAGGTGTCCCAGGTAGAACCCAACAGTAAAGGAGGTGTCCCTAACTGAACCCATCAGTAAAGCAGGATAAAGGAGGTGTCCCAGGTAGAACCCAACAGTACAGCAGGATAAAGAAGGTGTCCCAGGTAGAACCCAACAATAAAGAAGGATAAAGGAGGTGTCCCAGGTAGAACCCAACAGTAAAGCAGGATAAAGGAGGTGTCCCAGGTATAACCCAACAGTAAAGCAGGATAAAGGAGGTGTCCCAGGTATAACCCAACAGTAAAGCAGGATAAAGGAGGTGTCCCAGACTGAACCCAACAGTAAAGCAGGATAAAGGTGGTGTCCCAGGATAACCCAACAGTAAAGGAGGTGTCCCTAACTGAACCCAACAGTAAAGCAGGATAAAGGAGGTGTCCCAGGTATAACCCAACAGTAAAGCAGGATAAAGGAGGTGTCCCAGGTATAACCCAACAGTAAAGCAGGATAAAGGAGGTGTCCCTAACTGAACCCAACAGTAAAGCAGGATAAAGAAGGTTTCCCAGGTATAGTCCAACAGTACCGAAGGATAAAGGAGGTGTCCCAGGTATAATCCAACAGTACAGAAGGATAAAGGAGGTGTCCCTAACTGAACCGAACAGTAAAGCAGGATAAAGGAGGTGTCCCAGGTATAATCCAACAGTACAGAAGGATAAAGGAGGTGTCCCAGGTATAATCCAACAGTACAGAAGGATAAAGGAGGTGTCCCAGTTATAATCCAACAGTACAGAAGGATAAAGAAGGTGTCCCAGGTATAACCCAACAGTAAAGCAGGATGTCCCAAACTGAACCCAACAGTAAAGCAGGATAAAGTCCCAGATGGAATCCATCAGTAAAGCAGGATAAAGGAGGTGTCCCTAACTGAACCCAACAGTAAAGCAGGATAAAGGAGGTGTCCCTAACTGAACCCAACAGTAAAGCAGGATAAAGGAGGTGTCCCTAACTGAACCCAACATTAAAGCAGGATAAAGGAGGTGTCCCAGGTAGAACCCAACAGTAAAGCAGGATAAAGGAGGTGTCCCAGGTAGAACCCAACAGAAGGATAAAGAAGGATAAACCCAACAGGGAGGTGTCCCTAGGTGAACCCAACAGTAAAGCAGGATAAAGGAGGTGTCCCAGGTAGAACCCAACAGTACAGCAGGATAAAGAAGGTGTCCCAGGTAGAACCCAACAATAAAGAAGGATAAAGGAGGTGTCCCAGGTAGAACCCAACAGTAAAGCAGGATAAAGGAGGTGTCCCAGGTATAACCCAACAGTAAAGCAGGATAAAGGAGGTGTCCCAGGTACTGAACCCAACAGTAAAGCAGGATAAAGGAGGTGTCCCAGACTGAACCCAACAGTAAAGCAGGATAAAGGTGGTGTCCCAGGTGTCCCTAACTGAACCCAACAGTAAAGCAGGATAAAGGAGGTGTCCCAGGTATAACCCAACAGTAAAGCAGGATAAAGGAGGTGTCCCAGGTAGAACCCAACAGTAAAGCAGGATAAAGGAGGTGTCCCTAACTGAACCCAACATTAAAGCAGGATAAAGGAGGTGTCCCTAACTGAACCCAACAGTAAAGCAGGATAAAGGAGGTGTCCCTAACTGAACCCAACAGTAAAGCAGGATAAAGGAGGTGTCCCAGGTAGAACCCAACAGTAAAGCAGGATAAAGCAGGTGTCCCAGGTAGAACCCAACAGTAAAGCAGGATAAAGGAGGTGTCCCTAACTGAACCCAACAGTAAAGCAGGATAAAGGAGGTGTCCCAACTGAACCCAACAGTAAAGCAGGATAAAGGAGGTGTCCCAGGTAGAACCCAACAGTAAAGCAGGATAAAGGAGGTGTCCCAGGTAGAACTCAACAGTAAAGCAGGATAAAGGAGGTGTCCCAGATGGAACCCAACAGTAAAGTAGGATAAAGGAGGTGTCCCTAACTGAACCCAACAGTAAAGCAGGATAAAGGAGGTGTCCCAGGTATAACCCAACAGTAAAGCAGGATAAGGAGGTGTCCCTAACTGAACCCAACAGTAAAGCAGGATAAAGGAGGTGTCCCAGGTATAACCCAACAGTAAAGCAGGATAAAGGAGGTGTCCCAGATAGAACCCAACAGTAAAGCAGGATAAAGGAGGTGTCCCTAACTGAACCCAACAGTAAAGCAGGATAAAGGAGGTGTCCCAACTGAAACCAACAGTAAAGCAGGATAAAGGAGGTGTCCCAGGTAGAACCCAACAGTAAAGCAGGATAAAGGAGGTGTCCCAAACTGAACCCAACAGTAAAGCAGGATAAAGGAGGTGTCCCTAACTGAACCCAACATTAAAGCAGGATAAAGGAGGTGTCCCTAACTGAACCCAACAGTAAAGCAGGATAAAGGAGGTGTCCCTAACTGAACCCAACAGTAAAGAAGGATAAAGGAGGTGTCCCAGGTAGAACCCAACAGCAAAGCAGGATAAAGGAGGTGTCCCAGGTAGAACCCAACAGTAAAGCAGGATAAAGGAGGTGTCCCTAACTGAACCCAACAGTAAAGCAGGATAAAGGAGGTGTCCCTAACTGAACCCAACAGTAAAGCAGGATAAAGGAGGTGTCCCAGGTAGAACCCAACAGTAAAGCAGGATAAAGGAGGTGTCCCAGTAAACTCAACAGTAAAGCAGGATAAAGGAGGTGTCCCAGATGGAATCCAACAGTAAAGCAGGATAAAGGAGGTGTCCCTAACTGAACCCAACAGTAAAGCAGGATAAAGGAGGTGTCCCAGGTAGAACCCAACAGTAAAGCAGGATAAAGGAGGTGTCCCTAACTGAAACCAACAGTAAAGCAGGATAAAGGTGTCCCAGGTATAACCCAACAGTAAAGCAGGATAAATGAGGTGTCCCAGGTAGAACCCAACAGTAAAGCAGGATAAAGGAGGTGTCCCTAACTGAACCCAACAGTAAAGCAGGATAAAGGAGGTGTCCCTAACTGAAACCAACAGTAAAGCAGGATAAAGGAGGTGTCTCAGGTATAACCCAACAGTAAAGCAGGATAAAGGAGGTGTCCCAAACTGAACCCAACAGTAAAGCAGGATAAAGGAGGTGTCCCTAACTGAACCCAACAGTAAAGCAGGATAAAGGTGTCCCAGGTAGCACCGAACAGTAAAGCAGGATAAAGGAGGTGTCCCAGGTAGAACCCAACAGTAAAGCAGGATAAAGGAGGTGTCCCTAACTGAACCCAACACTAAAGCAGGATAAAGGAGGTGTACCAAACTGAACCCAACAGTAAAGCAGGATAAAGGAGGTGTCCCTAACTGAACCCAACAGTAAAGCAGGATAAAGGAGGTGTCCCAAACTGAACCCAACAGTAAAGCAGGATAAAGGTGTCCCAAACTGAAACCAACAGTAAAGCAGGATAAAGGAGGTGTCCCTAACTGCACCCAACAGTAAAGCAAGATAAAGGAGGTGTCCCTAACTGAACCCAACAGTAAAGCAGGATAAAGGAGGTGTCCCAGGTAGAACCCAACAGTAAAGCAGGATAAAGGAGGTGTCCCAGATGGAATCCAGCAGTAAAGCAGGATAAAGGAGGTGTCCCAAACTGAACCCAACAGTACATCAGGATAAAGGAGGTGTCCCTAACTGAACCCAACAGTAAAGCAGGATAAAGGTGTCCCAGATATAACCCAACAGTAAAGCAGGATAAAGGAGGTGTCCCTAACTGAACCCAACAGTAAAGCAGGATAAAGGAGGTGTCCCAGATATAACCCAACAGTAAAGCAGGATAAAGGAGGTGTCCCTAACTGAACCCAACATTAAAGCAAGATAAAGGTGTCCCAAGATATAACCCAACAGTAAAGCAGGATAAAGGAGGTGGCCCAGGTAGAACCCAACAGTAAAGCAGGATAAAGCCTTAACCCCTCCATACTGTAGTGTACTACTTGGACCAGAGTGATATGGATCCTAGTCCAAAGTGGTGCACTACACAGGGAATAGACTGCCATTTGGGACAGAAAGAAAGCACATATACAGGGGTAGCCTATACGTCAGATCGTGATTGAGTGTTGTCGTTTCCTACAGGTACTACACTGCTGGGTGTGTGAGACAGTCATTGGAAGAAAACACATTTATTTAATTTTGATCGGCACCTTTTTCTATTCTACCTGTTCTATTGAAATGCTGATATCACACTCATAAGTGCGCGTGCTGAAATACACTGCAATGTGACTGCAGGGGCAAATGTTTTCAATACGCACTACCTCATCCACATCTCCCCAGAGTAGACACACGCCCTAATCACATGATGATTCTGCCAAGATCGCTCACTTGGAAGGAAACTTCCGTTTTTTCTCCCCGACTCAACAGTCGGGATTACCGTTGAAAGGCATAGAACGTAAACGGTGCAGATGATATACCGTTCTGATATCACGGAATATCGCCTCGTCGTGCAGGATTTCAGCACTCGTGACGACAAAAAAAACACAAAAAAAAAAGCCGTTCCCCATCCACCCAATCACAACTGACGACGGCCCGAGCCTCGTCCTTATTGGTGCCTCCACCCAATCACGGCTGACAACGGCCCGAGCCTCGTCCTTATTGGTGCCTCCACCCAATCACGGCTGACAACGGCCCGAGCCTCGTCCTTATTGGTGCCTCCACCCAATCACGGCTGACAACGGCCCGAGCCTCGTCCTTATTGGTGCCTCCACCCAATCACGACGGCCCAAGCCTCGTCCTTATTGGTGCCTCCACCCAATCACAACTGACGACGGCCCGAGCCTCGTCCTTATTGGTGCTCGCTCTTCCTCTGATTGGCTACCGGTGCAGCGTTGGCCCAACCCTTCCCCCACCAACTGTCACAGGAGCTCCCACTTCCTTGTGATTCTGTCCCGGCGCATCGAAGATGGCTTTGAGTATGGATGGTAGTGGCTACATCAACCAACGTCCTATTCATTTACCGAGGCTATTGTAAAATAAATAAAGGATTTTCCTTTCGTCGATAAGTGAAGGCGGTAGGGCGGCAGTAAAGTAGTCGCGAGTAGTGTTCATACGCTCGTCGTACTACGGACGGTTCGCTTCCCGGTGCGTGTTTTTTTTTGTTTGTTTTGTTTTGCTCCCCCACTCCTGGTTGATTCCGATAGCTAGCTTAAACTGACACTTAAACGACAATTGTGTAAATATTAGCCACAGCTAAGCTTAAAACCACTGCTAGTAAAAAAAAAAAAAAAATGGCCACCATGGATAAATTAATGAAGGCCTTTGAATCTCTCAAGTCTTTCCAACAACAACAACAGGGACCGCCGACGGCCGAGGAGACGGCTCAGAAACAGTACGTCCGTGTTTGTTTATGGTCATTGTGTTGAGACTTCCATTTAAGCTTCCATTTACATACACGGTAGTTGGCTGGTTAGCTAGCTAGCTGGCTAGTTAGCGAAGCTATTCGCAGGTTATAGCGAGGTAGCGATGCTAACCTGATAGCTAGCTAGCTAGCTGTCACCGTCCAGTCCAGGCGACCCTGTCACAACAACACACAGTTTTTACACCCCACGTCTATTTGATAGCTGGCGCTTGTAAACAAATGCCAAGGTGGACTAAATATTACGATATCATTTCACTAAAGTAAAATCTTGAAAAAATCAAATAAAAATCAAGTTTAATTTCTCTTCTCTCATATACATTGTGCAGATTGACTGATGTAGTTTTCCCCCCCCACACTCATTCGTGGCTGGTTGTCTAATATACATAGAATTAGCCTTTTATAGGTATAATTGATTTCAATACATTTCTTTTATTAAATCAACATAATGACATTTCTGTTTGTCACATGCTTGGTAAACAACAGGTGTAGACTACCAGTGACATGCTTACTGACAGGCCCTTCCCAACAATGCAGAGAGACAGAAAATAGAGAAATACTAACAGGGGGAATTACAGTGCCTTGAGGAAGTATTCACACCCCTTGACTTTTTCCACATTTTGTTGTGTTAAAGTGGGATGAAAACGTTTTCAATTATATTTTTTTGACAACAATCCACACAAAGTATTCTAATGTCAAAGTGGAAGAGAATTTGAACTTTTTCTATGAAAAATAAATGAAAGACCCCCTGAGATGTTTGAATCATATTTTGGCAGCCATTACAGCTGTGAGTCTCTTAAGAGATTTGCACACCTGGATTGTACAATATGTGCACATTATTGTTAAGAAATGCATTCACGCTTTGTCAAGTTGGTTGTTGATCATTGCTAGACAGCCATTTTCAAGTCTTGACATAGATTTTGAAGCTGATTTTAGGTAAACTATAACTAGGCCACTCAGGAACATTCAACGTCTTCTTGGTAAGCAAGGTCATTGTCCTGCTGAAAGCAAACTGAACCAGGTTTTCCTCTAGGATTTTTGTCTTTGCTTTGCTCTATTCCATTTATTTTTATCCTAAAAGAAAGTACCTAGTCCTTGCCAATGACAAGCATACCCATAACATGATGCAGCCACCACCATGCTTGAACATATGAAGAGTGGTACTCAGTGATGTGTTGGATTTGCCCCAAACATAATGTATTGTATTCAGGACATAAATGTAATTGCTTTGCCACATTTTTTTTGCAGTTTTACTTTAGTGTCTTGTTGCAAACAGGATGCATTATTTGGAATATTTTTTTTTATTCTATACAGGCTTCCTTCTTTTCCCTCTGTCACTTAGGTTAGTAATTGTGGAGTAACTACAATGTTGTTGAAATCCCTGAGCGGTTTCCTTCCTCTCCGGCAACTGAGTTAGTAGTGACTGACTGTAGTGACTGTATCTTTGTAGTGACTGGGTTTATTGATACACCATCCAAAGTGTAATGAATAACTTCACCATGCTGAAAGGGATATTTTTTACCCATCTACCAATAGGTGCCTTCTTTTTGAATATCCCGCTGAGCATAGGAAAACCTCCCTGGAAAACCTCCCTGGTCTATGTAGTTGAAACTGTGTTTGAAATTCACTGCTCGACTGAGGGACCTTACAGATAATTGTATGTGTGGGGGTACAGAGATGAGGTAGTCATTCACAAATCATGTTCAACACTATTATTGCAGACAGAGTGAGTCCATGTAACTTGTTATGTGACTTGTTAAGCACATTTTTACTCCTGAACTCATTTAGGCTTCACCATAACAAAAGGGTGGGAATACTTATTGACTCAAGACATTTCAGCTTTTAATTTGAATTCATTTGTAAAAATAATAAATAAAAAATGTCTTAAAACATAATTCCACTTTGACATGATGGATTATAATGTGTAGGAGGACAGTGACACAATCAAATCGCAGTTGAATCCGTTTTAAATTCAGGCTGTCACAACAAAAGGTGGATGAAAGTCAAGGGGTGTGAATTCTTTCTTATACAGGTAGAGATAAAGTGACCAGGCAACAGGATAGATAATACACAGTAGCAGCAGTGTATGTGGATGAGTCAATGCAGATAGTCCGGCTAGCTATTAGTTAATGAACCATTTAACAGTCTAAATGTAGGTTGTACAGGCATGTACAGTGACGTTGTAATCAGTCTTACCTTTAGCAATAGACTGGCATCACACATGCACATTCTCCATTGTTGTTCCACTTCGTTAGGCAAGGTAATTGCTACCAGTCTTTCTTCTTACATGTGCTCTTAATTAACCCTTTGTTACCTGATTTCTCTCTCTCACACACACACACACACACACACACACACACACACACACACACACACACACACACACACTATTGCTCTTTCTCTCCCCCTCTCCCTCTCTCTGTAGGAAGAAAGAGCTGGCCACCACCAAAAAGGACAGAGTGGCCCACTGCCTGACCATATGTGAGAACATCATAGCCCAGTCTCTGAGGTAAGCCTGCCCGCCACCACTGATCTGGGATCAGCTTTACTGGTTATATGTTAATCAGGGGTATATTATGCTGATCAGGGTTTAGGATACAGTATATTTATGGTTATATGCTGATCAGGGTTTAGGATACAGTATATTTATGGTTACATGTTGATCAGGGATACAGTATATTTATGGTTACATGTTGATCAGGGATACAGTATATTTATGGTTACATGTTGATCAGGGTTTAGGATACAGTATATTTATGGTTACATGTTGATCAGGGTTTAGGATACAGTATATTTATGGTTACATGTTGATCAGGGTTTAGGATACAGTATATTTATGGTTACATGTTGATCAGGGTTTAGGATACAGTATATTTGATTTGGATTGTACAGGTTCACCATCAGTTTTGCTTGCAACAGTCAGTATATGTGTTCATTTTTAGATATAGAGGATGTTGCTACCTCACTGCATGGTCGATGCGGGACAACAACAGAAGCTCATTCAGAGTCATCAAAACTTCCACATGGTCTGAACCATTCCATTTTGAGACGGGGGTGAAAAGTTGTGTTAGATATTCATGGGGAAACATTGTCCCGCCCCTAACTGATAGTGGGGTGATGGATGGCCAGTTTCTCTCATGGCTCAGCGCTAGATATATATGGAATGGCCTTTTTAAAGATATGGCTTTCATCCCTGTACTAGAATATATGAGAATGATGATATGCTCATCCCTGTACAGAACTGAGAGATGCTCATCCCTGTACGGTACTGAGAGATGCTCATCCCTGTGCGGTACTGAGAGATGCTCATCCCTGTGCGGTACTGAGAGATGCTCATCCCTGGTACTTCTGAAACCACATATATCATATTGGCTGTAAACTTGTAGACCAGTATAGTTCTGTTGGCTCTGTTTCTGAAACCACATATATCATATTGGCTGTAAACTTGTAGACCACTATAGTTCTGTTGGCTCTGTTTCTGAAACCACATATATCATATTGGCTGTAGACCAGTATAGTTCTGTTGGCTCTGTTTCTGAAACCACATATATCATATTGGCTGTAGACCAGTATCGTCAGTGATTTCTATCTCAGTCCAGAAGCACCTTTCAGCAGAGTCGTCAACATCCGGCTCTTCTGGTTGTCAGGGATACAGATTTTTTTCAAGCTAGCTTTCTTTTTCCGCTTGAAAACCCGGATGTGGGATCTCGGGCTTTAGGCGTTCCTCTTACTTCCTGCTACGTTAGATTAGTTCAGAGGTCATGAACTGGAGACATTACACATCAAAGGGTGTGTGAGAACGAGGTGTGTGTGTGGGGGGGGTATCAGAATGAGGTGTGTGTGTGGAGGGGGGTATCAGAATGAGGTGTGTGTGGAGGGGGGTATCAGAATGAGGTGTGTGTGGAGGGGGGGGGTATCAGAATGAGGTGTGTTGGGGGGTATCAGAATGAGGTGTGTGTGGAGAGGGGGTATCAGAATGAGGTGTGTGTGGAGAGGGGGTGTATCAGAATGAGGTGTGTGGGGGGGGTATCAGAATGAGGTGTGTGTGGGGGGGTATCAGAATGACGTGTGTGTGGAGGGGGGTATCAGAATGAGGTGTGTGTGGGGGGATATCAGAATGAGGTGTGTGTGGGGGGGGGTATCAGAATGAGGTGTGTGTGGGGGGTATCAGAATGAGGTGTGTGAGGGGGGGGTCAGAACAAGGTGTGTGTGGAGAGAGGATATCAGAATGAGGTGTGTGATGGGGGGGGGTCAGAATGAGGTGTGTGTGGACAGGTCTCTATGGCTGTGGGATTAGAACGTGAGGAAGCTTCTGGGCATGTGGAGATGTTCTTGCTATCAGAATGAGGTGTGTGGATGGTGGCAGGGTGCCTGAACAGAATCAGGTGAGTGAGGACCCCATCTTCTGCTCTCCTCAGACCTAATGTTATGGCTGTTCTCTCTCTAGTTCTCTCTCTAGTTCTCTCTCTTTCTCTCTCTCTAGTTCTCTCTCTTTCTCTCTATCTAGTCCCCCCTCTTTCTCTCTATCTAGTTCTCTCTTCTCTCTATCTAGTTCTCTCTTTCTCTCTATCTAGTTCTCTCTTCTCTCTATCTAGTTCTCTCTTTCTCTCTATCTAGTTCTCTCTTCTCTCTATCTAGTTCTCTCTATCTAGTTCTCTCTTCTCTCTATCTAGTTCTCTCTTCTCTCTATCTAGTTCTCTCGTTGGAGTTCTCTCTCTCTGTTCTCTCTTTCTCTCTATCTAGTTCTCTCTTCTCTCTATCTAGTTCTCTCTTCTCTATCTAGTTCTCCAGAGTTCTCTCTTTCTCTCTATCTAGTTCTCTCTTCTCTATCTAGTTCTCTCTGGGCATCTAGTTCCATCTAGTTCTCTCTTTCTCTCTATCTAGTTCTCTCTTCTCTCTATCTAGTTCTCTCTTTCTCTCTATCTAGTTCTCTGTTCTCTGTCTAGTTCTTTCTCTCGTTCTCTCTATCTAGTTCTCTCTTCTCATCTAGTTCTGTTCTCTCTTTCTCTCTATCTAGTTCTCTCTTCTCTCTATCTAGTTCTCTCTTCTCTCTATCTAGTTCTCTCTTATCTAGTTCTCTCTTTCTCTCTATCAATCTAGTTCTCTCTTTCTCTCTATCTAGTTCTCTCTTCTCTCTATCTAGTTCTCTCTTCTCTCTATCTAGTTCTCTCTTCTCTCTATCTAGTTCTCTCTTCTCTCTATCTAGTTCTCTCTTCTCTCTATCTAGTTCTCTCTTCTCTCTATCTAGTTCTCTCTTCTCTCTATCTAGTTCTCTCTTTCTCTCTATCTAGTTCTCTCTTCTCTCTATCTAGTTCTCTCTATCTAGTTCTCTCTTCTCTCTATCTAGTTCTCTCTTCTCTCTATCTAGTTCTCTCTTTCTCTCTATCTAGTTCTCTCTTCTCTCTATCTAGTTCTCTCTTCTCTCTATCTAGTTCTCTCTTTCTCTCTATCTAGTTCTCTCTTCTCTCTATCTAGTTCTCTCTATCTAGTTCTCTCTTCTCTCTATCTAGTTCTCTCTTTCTCTCTATCTAGTTCTCTCTTTCTCTCTATCTAGTTCTCTCGTTCTCTCTATCTAGTTCTTTCTCTCGTTCTCTCTATCTAGTTCTCTCTCTTTCTCTCTATCTAGTTCTCTCTTCTCTCTATCTAGTTCTCTCTTCTCTATCTAGTTCTCTCTTCTCTCTATCTAGTTCTCTCTTTCTCTCTATCTAGTTCTTTCTTTCTCTCTATCTAGTTCTCTCTTCTCTCTATCTAGTTCTCTCTTTCTCTCTATCTAGTTCTCTCTTTCTCTCTATCTAGTTCTCTCGTTCTCTCTATCTAGTTCTTTCTCTCGTTCTCTCTATCTAGTTCTCTCTCTTTCTCTCTATCTAGTTCTCTCTTCTCTCTATCTAGTTCTCTCTCTTTCTCTCTATCAGTTCTCTCTATCTAGTTCTCTCTTCTCTCTATCTAGTTCTCTCTTCTCTCTATCTAGTTCTCTCTTCTCTCTATCTAGTTCTCTCTTTCTCTCTATCTAGTTCTCTCTTCTCTCTATCAGTTCTCTCTATCTAGTTCTCTCTTCTCTCTATCTAGTTCTCTCTTTCTCTCTATCTAGTTCTTTCTCTCGTTCTCTCTATCTAGTTCTCTCTCTTTCTCTCTATCTAGTTCTCTCTTCTCTCTATCTAGTTCTCTCTCTTTCTCTCTATCTAGTTCTCTCTTTCTCTCTATCAGTTCTCTCTATCTAGTTCTCTCTTCTCTCTATCTAGTTCTCTCTTTCTCTCTATCAGTTCTCTCTATCTAGTTCTCTCTTCTCTCTCTAGTTCTCTCTTTCTCTCTATCTAGTTCTCTCTTTCTCTCTATCTAGTTCTCTCTTCTCTCTATCAGTTCTCTCTATCTAGTTCTCTCTTCTCTCTATCTAGTTCTCTCTTCTCTCTATCTAGTTCTCTCTTTCTCTCTATCTAGTTCTCTCTTCTCTATCTAGTTCTCTCTTCTCTCTATCTAGTTCTCTCTTTCTCTCTATCTAGTTCTTTCTTTCTCTATCTAGTTCTCTCTATCTAGTTCTGTCAGGTTGTAGTTTTTACGTCTCTCTGTCTCTCTATCAGGCGCTGATGGACTCCAACCTGCCCAGACTGCAGCTGGAGCTCTACAAAGAAATTAAAAAGGTTTGTAGATAAAGTTGTTGTTGTTGTTGTTATGGAGTCCTGTTGTAATGGAGTCCTGTTGTTATGGAGTCCTGTTGTTATGGAGTCCTGTTGTTATGGAGTCCTGTTGTTATGGAGTCCTGTTGTTATGGAGTCCTGTTGTTATGGAGTCCTGTTGTTATGGAGTCCTGTTGTTATGGAGTCCTGTTCACTGATCCTCAATGGATTGATGTGGTAACTGATGATGAAGAGTAAGACGAATATTATGACAAATGTTAATTGTGATTGACTGTGGTGGTTTTGGTTATGATTACGAGGGGAAATATCAGGATGGTAATGTTTATGTTGATGATGATGATGGACATGTTGATGAAGATCATGACGATGAAGGTGTGTGTGTGTATATATCTATCTGTTAGAACGGTGCCTCTCGGAGCCTGAGGGCTGCTCTCTGGAGGTTCGCTGAGCTAGCACACCTCGTCAGACCACAGAAATGCAGGTAGGAGACACACACACCTGAGTAAGCACAGAGACCAAGTGCATTCTGCACGTCATACTTTAAATGTATTTATAGAATGTGAAGTATGGATTTATAGACTGGATTTATACACTCTGGTCTAAACAGCATTTAGACTGGATTTATACACTCTGGTCTAAACAGCATTTAGACTGGATTTATACACTGGATTTATACACTCTGGTCTAAACAGCATTTAGACTGGATTTATACACTGGATTTATACACTCTGGTCTAAACAGCATTTAGACTGGATTTATACACTGGATTTATACACTCTGGTCTAAACAGCATTTAGACTGGATTTATACACTCTGGTCTAAACAGCATTTAGACTGGATTTATACACTCTGGTCTAAACAGCATTTAGACTGGATTTATACACTCTGGTCTAAACAGCATTTAGACTGGATTTATACACTCTGGTCTAAACAGCATTTAGACTGGATTTATACACTGGATTTATACACTCTGGTCTAAACAGCATTTAGACTGGATTTATACACACTGGTCTAAACAGCATTTAGACTGGATTTATACACTGGATTTATACACTCTGGTCTAAACAGCATTTAGACTGGATTTATACACTCTGGTCTAAACAGCATTTAGACTGGATTTATACACTGGATTTATACACTCTGGTCTAAACAGCATTTAGACTGGATTTATACACTGGATTTATACACTCTGGTCTAAACAGCATTTAGACTGGATTTATACCCTCTGGTCTAAACAGCATTTAGACTGGATTTATACCCTCTGGTCTAAACAGCATTTAGACTGGATTTATACCCTCTGGTCTAAACAGCATTTAGACTGGATTTATACCCTCTGGTCTAAACAGCATTTAGACTGGATTTATACACACTGGTCTAAACATCATTTAGACTGGATTTATACACTGGATTTATACACTCTGGTCTAAACAAAATTTAGACTGGATTTATACACTGGATTTATACACTCTGGTCTAAACAGCATTTAGACTGGATTTATACACTGGATTTATACACTCTGGTCTAAACAGCATTTAGACTGGATTTATACACACTGGTCTAAACATCATTTAGACTGGATTTATACACTGGATTTATACACTCTGGTCTAAACAAAATTTAGACTGGATTTATACACTGGATTTATACACTCTGGTCTAAACAGCATTTAGACTGGATTTATACACACTGGTCTAAACAGCATTTAGACTGGATTTATACACTCTGGTCTAAACAGCATTTAGACTGGATTTATACACTCTGGTCTAAACAGCATTTAGACTGGATTTATACCCTCTGGTCTAAACAGCATTTTTGTCCTGTGGGGTAATACTATGAGGTGGGTTAATACTATGAGGTGTTGGGTCCTGTGGGGTAATACTATGAGGTGGGGTAATACTATGAGGTGTTGGGTCCTGTGGGGTAATACTATGAGGTGGGGTAATACTATGAGGTGTTGGGTCGTGTGGGGTAATACTATGAGGTGTTGGGTCCTGTGGGGTAATACTATGAGGTGTTGGGTCCTGTGAGGTAATACTATGAGGTGGGGTAATACTATGAGGTGGGGTAATACTATGAGGTGTTGGGTCGTGTGGGGTAATACTATGAGGTGTTGGGTCCTGTGGGGTAATTCTATGAGGTGTTGGGTCCTGTGGGGTAATACTATGAGGTGGGGTAATACTATGAGGTGTTGGGTCCTGTGAGGTAATACTATGAGGTGTTGGTCCTGTGGGGTAATAATATGAGGTGGGGTAATACTATGAGGTGTTGGTCCTGTGGGGTAATACTTTGAGATGTTGGTCCTGTGGGGAATACTATGAGGTGGGGTAATACTATGAGGTGTTGGGTCCTGTGGGGTAATACTATGAGGTGTTGGGTCCTGTGGGGTAGTACTATGAGGTGGGGTAATACTATGAGGTGTTGGTCCTGTGGGGTAGTACTATGAGGTGGGGTAATACTATGAGGTGTTGGGTCCTGTGGGGTAATACTATGAGGTGGGGTAATACTATGAGGTGTTGGGTCCTGTGGGGTAGTACTATGAGGTGGGGTAATACTATGAGGTGTTGGGTCCTGTGGGGTAATACTATGAGGTGTTGGGTCCTGTGAGGTAATACTATGAGGTGTTGGGTCCTGTGGGGTAATACTATGAGGTGGGGTAATACTATGAGGTGTTGGGTCCTGTGGGGTAATACTATGAGGTGTTGGTCCTGTGGGGTAATACTATGAGGTGTTGGTCCTGTGGGGTAATACTATGAGGTGTTGGGTCCTGTGGGGTAATACTATGAGGTGTTGGGTCCTGTGAGGTAATACTATGAGGTGGGGTAATACTATGAGGTGTTGGGTCCTGTGGGGTAATACTATGAGGTGTTGGGTCCTGTGAGGTAATACTATGAGGTGTTGGGTCCTGTGGGGTAATACTATGAGGTGGGGTAATATTATGAGGTGTTGGGTCCTGTGGGGTAATACTATGAGGTGTTGGGTCCTGTGAGGGTAATACTATGAGGTGTTGGTCCTGTGGGGTAATACTATGAGGTGTTGGTCCTGTGGGGTAATACTATGAGGTGTTGGGTCCTGTGGGGTAATACTATGAGGTGTTGGGTCCTGTGAGGTAATACTATGAGGTGGGGTAATACTATGAGGTGTTGGGTCCTGTGGGGTAATACTATGAGGTGTTGGTCCTGTGGGGTAATACTATGAGGTGTTGGTCCTGTGGGGTAATACTATGAGGTGTTGGTCCTGTGGGGTAATACTATGAGGTGTTGGGTCCTGTGGGGTAATACTATGAGGTGTTGGGTCCTGTGGGGTAATACTATGAGGTGTTGGGTCCTGTGGGGTAATACTATGAGGTGTTGGTCCTGTGGGGTAATACTATGAGGTGTTGGTCCTGTGGGGTAATACTATGAGGTGTTGGGTCCTGTGAGGTAATACTATGAGGTGTTGGGTCCTGTGGGGTAATACTATGAGGTGGGGAGGTAATACTATGAGGTGTTGGGTCCTGTGGGGTAATACTATGAGGTGTTGGGTCCTGTGAGGTAATACTATGAGGTGTTGGGTCCTGTGGGGTAATACTATGAGGTGGGGTAATACTATGAGGTGTTGGGTCCTGTGGGGTAATACTATGAGGTGTTGGTCCTGTGGGGTAATACTATGAGGTGTTGGTCCTGTGGGGTAATACTATGAGGTGTTGGTCCTGTGGGGTAATACTATGAGGTGTTGGGTCCTGTGGGGTAGTACTATGAGGTGGGGTAATACTATGAGGTGTTGGGTCCTGTGGGGTAATACTATGAGGTGTTGGGTCCTGTGAGGTAATACTCCTGGCTCAGGATCTGTTGTTATGTACCCGGTCTCCTGAGGACTGGCTTGGTCTCTGACTCCTTCTCTCCCTCCCCTCCTCCAGACCGTACCTGGTGAACCTCCTCCCCTGTCTGACCAGGATCACGAAGAGACAGGAGGAGACTGTCCAGGAGACCCTGTCGGCTGCCGTGCCTAAGATCATGACTGCTCTGGGACACTTCGCTAACGACGGAGAAGTCAAGGTACACACACACACACACACACACACACACACAGAACTTAAAGACCCCAGAACAACCTCTGTTAAAATGTTGTATTAAAAACCTTGAGTAACAGAGAATAATGGAAGTATCGATGTCCTCTTGTCTGTATCTGTTGTAGAATGAAGCTATAAAGGCCAGAGGGGGTGTATATGACCAGAGGGGGTATATGGCCAGAGGGAGTGTGGTATATGGCCAGAGGGGGGGTGGGGTATATGGCCAGAGGGGGTGGGAGGGGGTATATGGCCAGAGGGGGTGTGGTATATGGCCAGAGGGGGTGGGGTATATGGCCAGAGGGGGTGGGGTATATGGCCAGAGGGGGTGTGGTATATGACCAATATACCACGGCTAAGGGCTGTTCTTACGCACGACGCAACGCGGAGTGCCTGGATACATCCGTTAACCGTGGTATATTGGCCATATACCACAAACCCCCTGGGGTGTCTTATTGCTATTATAAACTGGTTACCAACGTAATTAGAGCAGTAAAAATCCTGTTTTTGTCATACCCCGTGGTATACGGTCTAATATACCACGGCTGTCAGCCAATCAGCATCCAGGGCTCGACACACCCAGTTTATATTTGTCTGATGGTGTCTGATCTGACATATTCAGGTGTTGCTAAAGTCGTTTGTGGCCAACCTGAAGTCCACTTCTCCTACGATCCGCCGGACGGCCGCCAGCTCAGCGGCTAGTGTCTGTCAACACTCGAGACGGGCCTCCTACTTCTACACCTGGCTGCTCAACGTCCTGCTGGGTCAGTACCAAACTCGACCAGCCCATAGCACAGGCATCATCACTTATCATTTAGCCCTGGCTGCTCAACGTCCTGCTGGGTCAGTACCAAACATGACCAGCCCATAGCACAGGCATCATCACTTATCATTTAGTTCTGGGACCGTTTTTCCTTCAGTGGATAGTTGTCTGTTAGTCTCTGTAGATGAGATGAACATCTCTCTCTCTGTCTCTTTCTCTCTCTGTCTCTCTGCTGTCTCTGTCTCTTTCTCTCTCTGTCTCTTCTCTTAGTCTGTCTCTCTGTCTCTGTCTCTTTCTCTCTCTGTCTCTTTCTTTCTCTCTCTGTCTCTCTCTCTCTGTCTCTGTCTCTTTCTCTGTCTGAGATCTCTTTCTCTCTCTGTCTCTGTCTCTATCTCTCTTTCTCTCTCTGTCTCTGTCTCTTTCTCTGTCTCTGTCTCTTTCTCTCTCTGTCTCTGTCTCTTTCTCTCTCTGTCTCTTTCTCTCTCTCTCTCTCTCTCTCTCTCTCTCTCTCTCCAGGTCTGTTGGTCCCTGTAGATGATGTGAACATCTCTCTCTCTCTCTCTCTCTCTCTCTCTCTCTCTGTCTCAGGAGATGAGGTGAACATCTCTCTCTCTATCTCTTTCTCTCTCCAGGTCTGTTGGTCCCTGTAGATGAGGTGAACATCTCTTTCTCTCTCTCTGTCTCTCTCTCTCTCCTCTCCAGGTCTGTTGGTCCCTGTAGATGAGGTGAACATCTCTCTCTCTCTCTCTCTCTCTCTCTCTCTCTCCAGGTCTGTTGGTCCCTGAGATGAGGTGAACATCTCTCTCTCTCTCTCTCTCTCTCTCTCTCAGGTCTGTTGGTCCCTGTAGATGAGGTGAACATCTCTTTCTCTCTCTCTCTCTCCAGGTCTGTTGGTCCCTGTCGATGAGGAACATCCTAACCACCTGGTCCTGGGGGTGTTGTTAACCCTTCGCTACCTGATGCCTCAACTACAGCAACAGGACAGGACCACCAGCCTGAAAGGAAGTTTCGGAGTCATGAGGAAGGAGGCAGACTTACAGCCCACGCCTGAACAGCTACTGCAAGTCAGTCAGTGTGTGTGTGTGTCGTGTGTGTGTGTGTCCAGGTCTATGACTGACTCTCCACTACAGCCAGCATGGCGACCACAACGTGGTGACAGTGTGTGTGTGTGTGTGTCCAGGTCTATGAGTTGACTCTCCACTACAGCCAGCATGGCGACCACAACGTGGTGACGGCCTCTCTGGAACTGATGCAGCAGATGTTCCGGACTCCTCCCCCGGAGCTACTGCACATGCTCATTACGCCCGGCAGTGTTCCGCACGCCAGCGTGTTCCGACGGGACGTGGAGAGACGCGCCCACTCCGGCAGCATCCTGGAGTTCATTGGTTAGTCCGCCCATCAATCAAACGAATACTGCTTGGCCGTTGGTGGATTGCTCTTGTCGGTTAAATAGTTTCGTTTCGAATTACAAAGCCCAGTCATTGGGTGAATTCTCTGCCAGTCACTGTACAGAGCTCCGCCTCCTGTCTCTCTGTTCTTTTTTTTTTTTTGCTGTCTGCTGATTGGTCCCAAAAGGCTCACTATACACTGAGTATGCAAAACATTAGGAACACATTCCTAATATTGAGTTACACCCCCCTTTGTCCTCAGAACAGACTCAATTCATCAGGGCAGGGGACTCTACAAGGTGTCTAAAGCGTTCCACAGGGATGCTGGTCCATGTTGACTCTACAAGGTGTCTAAAGTGTTCCACAGGGATGCTGGCCCCCATGTTGACTCCAACACTTCCCACAAGTTGTGTCAAAGTTGACTGGATGTCCTTTGGGTGGTGGACCGTTCCTGATACACAGGGGGGAACTGTTGAGCGTGGAAAACCCAGCAGCGTTGCAGTTCTTGACACACCTGGCACCTCCTACCACACCCTGTTCAAAGGCACTTCAATAATTTGTCTTGTCCGTTCACCCTCTGAATAGCAGACATACACATTCCATGTCTCAATTGTCTCTAGGCTTAAAAATCATTCTTTAACCCGTCTCCTGCCCTTCATCGACACTGATTGAAGAGGATTTAACAGGTGACTTCCATAAGGAATCATATCTTTCACCTGGTCAGTCTGTCATGGAAAGAGCAGGTGTTCCTAATGTTTTGTACACTCAGTGTATAGTGAACTACTAGATACTAGAGCCCTATTCCCTATATAGTGAACTACTAGATACTAGAGCCCTATTCCCTATATAGTGAACTACTAGATACTAGAGCCCTATTCCCTATATAGTGAACTACTAGTGACCAGAGCCCTATTCCCTATATAGTGAACTACTAGATACTAGAGCCCTATTCCTATATAGTGAACTACTAGATACTAGAGCCCTATTCCCTATATAGTGAACTACTAGATACTAGAGCCCTATTCCCTATATAGTGATCTACTAGTGACCAGAGCCCTATTCCCTATATAGTGAACTACTAGATACTAGAGCCCCCTATATAGTGAACTACTAGATACTAGAGCCCTATTCCCTATATAGTGATCTACTAGTGACCAGAGCCCTATTCTAGTGACCAGAGCCCTATTCCCTATATAGTGATCTACTAGTGACCAGAGCCCTATTCCCTATATAGTGAACTACTAGATACTAGAGCCCTATTCCCTATATAGTGATCTACTAGTGACCAGAGCCCTATTCTATATAGTGATCTACTAGTGACCAGAGCCCTATTCCCTATATAGTGAACTACTAGATACTAGAGCCCTATTCCCTATATAGTGATCTACTAGTGACCCTATTCCTATATAGTGAACTACTAGATACTAGAGCCCTATTCCTATATAGTGAACTACTAGATGATCTACTAGTGACCAGAGCCCTATTCCCTATATAGTGAACTACTAGATACTAGAGCCCTATTCCCTATATAGTGATCTACTAGTGACCAGAGCCCTATTCCCTATATAGTGAACTACTAGTGACCAGAGCCCTATTCCCTATATAGTGATCTACTAGAGACCAGAGCCCTATTCCCTATATAGTGAACTACTAGTGACCAGGGCCCTATTCCCTATATAGTGAACTACTAGTGCCCTATAGGGGTCTTGTTAAAATAAGTGCACTATATAGGGAATAGGGTGCCATTTGGGATGAATAGCTTCTCTTACTAACTAACTCTCTTCCTCTGTTTGGGGTATAATGGCTATTTCCCATGGGGCTTTTCTTCTTTTCTCTCCTTCACTTCCTGTTCCTGTGTGTGTTCTTCCTGTTTCCTGCTGGCAGCCGGGGGCGGGTCTTCCTGTAATAGTCCACTCCTCCTCAGAAAACAGAAAGGTGATTTTAATAACTCTCTCTCTCTCCTGTATCCCGTTCCCTCTATCTGACACAGTGTTTCCCAAACCTCTCCTCCAGCATCCCCAGCCATTCAACATGTCTTCCTGGACTAGTTTGGTGTGTTCCTGGACTAGTTTAATTTATTCCTGGACTAGTTTGGTGTGTTCCTGGACTAGTTTAATTTATTCCTGGACTAGTTTGGTGTGTTGCTGGACTAGTTTAATTTATTCCTGGACTAGTTTGATGTGTTCCTGGACTAGTTTGGTGTGTTCCTGGACTAGTTTGGTGTATTCCTGGACTAGTTTGATGTGTTCCTGGACTAGTTTAATTTATACCTGGACTAGTTTGGTGTGTTCCTGGACTAGTTTAATTTATTCCTGGACTAGTTTGGTGTGTTCCTGGACTAGTTTAATTTATTCCTGGACTAGTTTGATGTGTTCCTGGACTATTGTGTGTGTTCCTGGACTAGTTTGGTGTATTCCTGGACTAGTTTGATGTGTTCCTGGACTAGTTTGATGTGTTCCTGGACTAGTTTGGTGTGTTCCTGGACTAGTTTAATTTATTCCTGGACTAGTTTAATTTATTCCTGGACTAGTTTGGTGTGTTCCTGGACTAGTTTGGTGTGTTCCTGGACTAGTTTGGTGTGTTCCTGGACTAGTTTAATTTATTCCTGGACTAGTTTGGTGTGTTCCTGGACTAGTTTGGTGTGTTCCTAGACTAGTTTCATTTATTCCTGGACTAGTTTGGTGTGTTCCTGGACTAGTTTGGTGTGTTCCTGGACTAGTTTGGTGTGTTCCCGGTCTAGTTTGGTGTATTCCTGGTCTAGTTTGGTGTATTCCTGGTCTAGTTTGGTGTATTCCTGGTCTAGTTTGGTGTATTCCTGGACTAGTTTGATGTGTTCCTGGACTAGTTTTGATGTGTTCCTGGACTAGTTTTGGTGTGTTCCTGGACTAGTTTGGTGTGTTCCTGGACTAGTTTGGTGTGTTCCTGGACTAGTTTGGTGTGTTCCTGGACTAGTTTGGTGTGTTCCTGAACTAGTTTTGGTGTGTTCCTGGTCTAGTTTGGTGTATTCCTGGTCTAGTTTGATGTATTCCTGGTCTAGTTTGGTGTGTTCCTGGACTAGTTTGGTGTGTTCCTGGACTAGCACGTCTGATGAAGCTAAAGAAGAAGTTGGGTGTTCAGGTTGTTTTAGCTTTAGAATAGTTGAAATACATGGAAGGACTTTGGGTCCCAGAGGAGAGGTTGGAGAACCATTGGTCTACCACAGCTTTCTCTAACGCTGCTGACTGGTCATGTTGAGACTGTTACAGTAGTCCTCTACCACAGCTTTCTCTAACACTGCTGACTTTTAAACTAGTCCAGGTCATGTTACAGTAGCCGTCTTTATCCTGTTTGTGTGTCCCAGGCAAGATGCTGTCGGGGGAGGAGGAGGGGTTGGAGGACGACCCTGAGAGGGCAGAGGTCACCACCGGGGCCTTTACAGGTGAGACAGAATACAGGAACATCAACATTCATATCACTCAAGCACCTTATTATTATTATTATTATTTATTATGATTTATTATTTATTAGTATTGTTATTATTTATTATTATTATTGTTATTATTTATTATGATTCATTATTTATTTATTATTATTATTATTATTAATTACAATTATTAGTATTGTTATTATTAATTACAAGTATTATTATTGTTAGTATTATTGTTATTATTATTTCTGTTATTATTAATTACCATTATTTTTGTTATTATTATTATTTGTGTTATTATTTTTGTTATTATTATTATTTATTATTACTATTAGTGTTATTATTTATTATTATGTATTAGTGTTATTATTTATTTATTATTATTATTATTTATTATTACTATTATTGTTATTATTTATTATTTATTATTACTATTATTGTTATTATTTATTATTATTTATTATTTATTTATTATTATTATTTATTATTACTATTATTGTTATTATTTATTAATTATTAATTATTACTATTAGTGTTATTATTTATTATTATTTATTATTGTTATTATTTATTTATTATTATTATTTATTATTACTATTATTGTTATTATGATTAAATATTTATTATTGTTATTATTATTTATTTTATTATTATTATTATTATTGTTATGACATGTTGGTACGATGCTTATCCAATTGTTTGATCGTTTGAATGTTAATCGTTTAAACGTAAATCATTCGTTAATTGCCATGGTATCCGACATGTCGAGCCAATTGTATAATCATTAGGGGGGTCTATTATTAAAATGATTAACTATCACTATTATGAATATTCAAATATTAACTAATGGAACAAAAGATTTATGAAACTGACGGAATAGGCCTGTATCCTGCAGTTCACTTTTAATGTGAACCATCCGTATGAACCAACCATCCGTATGAACCAACCATCCGTATGAACCAACCATCCGTATGAACCAACCATCAGTATGAACCAACCATCAGTATGAACCAACCATCAGTATGAACCATCCGTATGAACCAACCATCCGTATGAACCAAACATCCGTATGAACCAACCATCAGTATGAACCAACCATCCGTATGAACCAACCATCCGTATGAACCAACCATCTGTATGAACCAACCATCTGTATGAACCAACCATCAGTATGAACCAACCATCAGTATGAACCAACCATCATTATGAACCAACAGTATGAACCAACCATCAGTGTGAACCAACCATCCGTATGAACCAACAGTATGAACCAACCATCCGTATGAACCAACCATCCGTATGAACCAACCATCCGTATGAACAACCATCCGTATGAACCAACCATTAGTATGAACCATCCGTATGAACCAACCATTAGTATGAACCAACCATCCGTATGAACCAACAGTATGAACCAACCATCAGTGTGAACCAACCATCCGTATGAACCAACAGTATGAACCAACCATCCGTATGAACCAACCATCCGTATGAACAACCATCCGTATGAACCAACCATCCGTATGAACCATCCATCCGTATGAACCAACCACCCGTATGAACCATCCATCCGTATGAACCAACCATCCGTATGAACCTACCATAATTATGAACCAACCATCCGTGTGAACCAACCATCCGTATGAACCAACCATCAGTATGAACCAACCATCAGTATGAACCATCTGTATGAACCAACCATCCGTATGTTCAACCCATCCGTATGAACCAACCATCCGTATGAACCAACCATCAGTATGAACCAACAATCGGTATGAAGCAACCATCCGTATGAACCAAACATCCCTATTAACCAACCATCTGTATGAACCAACCATCAGTATTAACCAACTGTCCGTATGAACCAACCGTCCGTATGAACCAACCGTCCGTATGAACCAACCGTCCGTATGAACCAACCATCCGTATGAACCAACCATCCTTATCCTTGACAGGGAATAGGCCTGTATCCCGCAGTTCACTTTTAATGTGAACCATCCGTATGAACCAACCATCCGTATGAACCAACCATCCGTATGAACCAACCATCAGTATGAACCAACCATCCGTATGAACCAACCATCCGTATGAACCAACCATCCTTATCCTTGACAGGGAATAGGCCTGTATCCCGCAGTTCACTTTTAATGTGAACCATCCGTATGAACCAACCATCAGTATGAACCAACCATCAGTATGAACCAACCATCCGTATGAACCAACCATCCGTATGAACCAACCATCCGTATGAACCAACCATCCGTATGAACCAACCATCAGTATGAACCAACCATCAGTATGAACCAACCATCAGTATGAACCAACCATCAGTATGAACCAACCATCAGTATGAACCAACCATTAGTATGAACCAACCATTAGTATGAACCATCCGTATGAACCATCCGTATGAACCAACCATTAGTATGAACCAACCATCCGTATGAACCAACAGTATGAACCAACCATCAGTGTGAACCAACCATCCGTATGAACCAACCATCCGTATGAACCAACCATCCGTATGAACCAACCATCCGTATGAACCAACCATCCGTATGAACCAACTATCCGTATGAACCATCCATCCGTATGAACCAACCACCCGTATGAACCAACCGTCCGTGTTAACCAACCATCCGTATGAACCAACCGTCCGTGTTAACCAACCATCCGTATGAACCAACCGTCCGTGTTAACCAACCGTCCGTATGAACCAACCGTCCGTGTTAACCAACCATCCGTATGAACCAACCGCCCATGTTAACCAACCGTCCGTATGAACCAACCATCCGTATGAACCAACCGTCCGTGTTAACCAACCGTCCGTATGAACCAACCGTCCGTATGAACCAACCATTGCATCTGTATGCTGTGGGACGCAGCGAAGGGCTTTATTAGGAAATAGGTCTGTAGTGTTTCGCATCTGGGTCTCAACAAGGAACGAAAACCGTAGAGCACTTGAACTCCAAACTAAACTGTCACAATTGGAAGCGAGTACGCATATATCCCTACCACCCCCCCAGACAAAATTCACAAATACGTTATTATAAGAACAGACCTCAATCACGTACTTAAGTATAGATATTTTATTCCTATATGTTCATCAACCAATACAATTAAAACACTTTGGCCATTTCTTATACTTCGATACTTACTTCGATACTTATTTGCATAAAATGGACAGAGACCAGTCTCAAAATCAATCAATAGCGTTTATTCTCGAGAGTACTGATCACAGTACAATTTACATCAGGTTATATACTAAAAATGACGTCATAGGTTTTAAACTGTCCTTCCTCCACTCCGATACAATGGCAGTATAGTTCACAAGTCTTCCCACGCTGTCTACCACCTGCTAAACAATCTACGACAAGCCCAAGGTCTCCCCTCCCTGGGTGGGGACAGGATGTCCTGTAAGGAACACAGCATTCTAGCCCGGTCTGACGATAACTTCATTCGTTTCTAACAAGGAACAGACGGTCCTTGTTCTAATTCTTGACTAAAACTACACACATTATATTCGGTGTTATGATTATAATAAGATTCATACATCCATACAGTAACATAGTAGTATTCTGTTTTAGTCATAGTTCTGATTTTTAAATGTATACATAATTTAGTCATTATTCATAAAAAAATCCCTTAACAAGATGTGAATTTATCATACACAACACCAGGCAAAAATAACTATTTAAATTGCTCCAGACCCAGTCATCTGTTAGCAGTACAACTTCAATCAAATAGAACAAAACGTGCAAATATTTCTTCAATTAAATCAACCAGGGGTGGGGGGGTCCATTCTTTACTCTCCCTGTTTGTTGTATTGAAAGATGAGTTTGAGAGAGAGGGGATGATTTTAATGTGTCTCCCGCCTTGACTCAGCCTCTGTCGCGGGCGCCGACGCCACCGCCCAGGTGGTCGACATCATTACCCAGCAGCCCCGCTCCTCACAGCATGCTCTGCAGCCCGGCGACTCCGTGGACCTCGGTGGCGCCTCCTCGGAACACGGAACGACTGCCCTCGGGACGTCCGGCGGCGAGGGAGGGGCGGGGACTCCCGAGTCGCCCAATGACAACGCAGCGGACGAGGACATGCTCAGCCACAGCTCCAGCGGGGCTAACGTTACCCCGGAAACGGCCGACTACGCCACACCGGAGAACGCGGAGATGCCCGACGGGCCCCTGCTGGACCCCCTGGGAGACCCCTCGCTGCCCCCGAGCGCCGACTCATCACAGACCACCACAGAGGGGCCGGACTCGGCCGCCACACCTTCAGACGTTGCTGAACTCGTAAGTCTGCCTGACATGTAGGAGTGAGACTTTGTTATTTACAGAGAAGTAGTTTTGATTTGATTTACTAGAAGCGAACACGCTCGACTGTCCTCCGATGTTGCTGATACTGGGGGGATTAGAGATTGGAGTTGGAATGAGTGATTTGAATCAGTTGGAATGGACCAGGTTTCCCAGACCATAGAATTAGACTCAGTAGAATGAATGGACCAGGTTTCCCAGACCATAGAATTAGACTCAGTAGAATGAATGGACCAGGTTTCCCAGACCATAGAATTAGACTCAGTAGAATGAATGGACCAGCTTTCCCAGACCATAGAATTAGACTCAGTAGAATGAATGGACCAGGTTTCCCAGACCATAGAATTAGACTCAGTAAAATGAATGGACCAGGTTTCCCAGACCATAGAATTAGACTCAGTAGAATGAATGGACCAGCTTTCCCAGACCATAGAATTAGACTCAGTAGAATGAATGGACCAGGTTTCCCAGACCATAGAATTAGACTCAGTAGAATGAATGGACCAGGTTTCCCAGACCATAGAATTAGACTCAGTAGAATGAATGGACCAGGTTTCCCAGACCATAGAATTAGACTCAGTAGAATGAATGGACCAGGTTTCCCAGACCATAGAATTAGACTCAGTAGAATGAATGGACCAGGTTTCCCAGACCATAGAATTAGACTCAGTAGAATGAATGGACCAGGTTTCCCAGACCATAGAATTAGACTCAGTAGAATGAATGGACCAGGTTGCCCAGACCATAGAATTAGACTCAGTAGAATGAATCAAAACCCCATCATCAGTCGTGCAGGTTTCTGATTGGAACCCACTAGATGCCGTTGGTTGCATGTGTTAAACACTGAGGCTCACAGTGGTTGGCGTAGACTGTCGTTATGCCCGGTAGACGGCCGTTATGCCCGGTAGACTGTCGTTATGCCCGGTAGACTGCTGTTATGCCCGGTAGACTGCCGTTATGCCCGGTAGACTGCCGTTATGCCCGGTAGACTGTCGTTATGCCCGGTAGACTGTCGTTATGCCCGGTGGACGGCCGTTATGCCCGGTGGACGGCCGTTATGCCCGGTGGACGGCCGTTATGCCCGGTGGACACCGTTATGCCCGGTAGACTGTCGTTATGCCCGGTAGGCGGCCGTTATGCCCGGTGGGCGGTGGACCGTTATGCCCGGTGGGTTATGCCCGGCCGTTATGCCCGGTGGACGGCCGTTATGCCCGGTGGGCGGCCGTTATGCCCGGTGGGCGGCCGTTATGCCCGGTGGACGGCCGTTATGCGGCCGTTATGCCCGGTGGATGCCCGGTGGACGTTATGCCCGGTGGACTGTCGTTATGCCCGGTGGACTGTCGTTATGCCCGGTGGATGCCCGGTGGGCGGCCCGTTATGCCCGTGGACGGCCGTTATGCCCGGTGGACGGCCGTTATGCCCGGTGGACGGCCGTTATGCCCGGTGGACTGCCGTTATGCCCGGTAGACGGCGTTATGCCCGGTGGACGGCCGTTATGCCCGGTGGACGGCCGTTATGCCCGGTGGACGTTATGCCCGGTGGACGGCCGTTATGCCCGTGGGCGGCCGTTATGCCCGGTGGGCGGCCGTTATGCCCGGTGGGCGGCCGTTATGCCCGGTGGACGGCCGTTATGCCCGGTGGACGGCCGTTATGCCCGGTGGACGGCCGTATGCCCGGTAGACTGTCGTTATGCCCGGTAGACTGTCGTTATGCCCGGTAGACGGTCGTTATGCCCGGTAGACGGTCGTTATGCCCGGTAGACGGTCGTTATGCCCGGTAGACGGTCGTTATGCCCGGTAGACGGTCGTTATGCCCGGTAGACTGTCGTTATGCCCGGTAGACTGTCGTTATGCCCGGACTGTATGCCCGGTAGACTGTCGTTATGCCCGGTAGACGTCCGTTATGCCCGGTAGACGGCCGTTATGCCCGGTAGACTGTCGTTAAGCATTTGGCGTAACATTGCTTTGAATGGGAATGTCCGTTCTTCTAATTCTGATTCTATGGTCTGCCCTCCTCCTCCTCCCTCCACCCACCCACCCCATGACACGCAGTCGCGTCCGCGGTTGCCACGGGTGATGGTGGAGCCGCCGTTTGAGGCCCCTCCCTCTCCGACCTCCACCGAGGGTCCAGACGCGTCCGACAGCGACTCTTCCGTCTACTCCTCCTCCTCTTCCTCCTCTTCCTCCTCCGCTGCTGCTGCTTCTTCTTCTTCCTCCCTCTCTTCTGGCGCCGACGCTTCCTCTAGCGGTAGTAGCAAGGTGATTGGCTGATTGGTTGATGATGTCAGAAGGGAGGGGGGATATACCTGGCTGTAGTTCCGTTTTGTTCTTGTCACTCTCGTCCGTCCGAACCCGCCCCCCCGTTCCTTAAGACCGGTACTCTACTCCCTGCTAAGAACCGCCCCCTTCTCCCCCTCTCTCGTTTCCATGGCAATCTGGAGTCAAGGATTTAATCCCCTCCTGATTGGTTGCTTTCCCCATCCTTCTTGTTTGGTGATTTATTAGTTTTCTTAGAAAGATCATTGAAACTCTTCAGAAATCTAAAACGAATCCCCTCCCCCTCGCTCCTCTTTACCTCTCGCTCCCCCCCTCCTCCCTTCTCCCCTCCTTCTCGACCCCCCTACCCTCCTTACCTCTCGCTCCCCCTCTTCCCCC
>NW_024609218.1:80000-82500 GCF_018296145.1 Oncorhynchus tshawytscha | reverse complement strand
CCACTAATTTATAATATCTTATATAGTCTGCCAATGACGTCAGATAAAACCCCCACTAATTTATAATATCTTATATAGTCTGCCAATGACTTTAGATAAAACCCCCACTAATTTATAATATCTTATAGTCTGCCAATGACTTTAGATAAAACCCCCACTAATTTATAATATCTTATGACGTTAGATAAAACCCCCACTAATTTATAATATCTAATGAGGTTAGATAAAACCCCCACTAATTTATAATATCTAATGAGGTTAGATTAAACCCCCACTAATTTATAATATCTAATGAGGTTAGATTAAACCCCCACTAATTTATAATATCTTATATAGTCTGCCAATGACGTTAGATAAAACCCCCACTAATTTATAATATCTTATATAGTCTGCCAATGACGTCAGATAAAACCCCCACTAATTTATAATATCTAATGAGGTTAGATTAAACCCCCACTAATTTATAATATCTTATATAGTCTGCCAATGACGTTAGATAAAACCCCCACTAATTTATAATATCTTATATAGTCTGCCAATGACGTTAGATTAAACCCCCACTAATTTATAATATCTTATATAGTCTGCCAATGAGGTTAGATTAAACCCCCACTAATTTATAATATCTTATATAGTCTGCCAATGACGTTAGATAAAACCCCCACTAATTTATAACGCCATCACTCATTATGAGATATTTAGGCATGTTTAGATTTCACATTTGTCTTTTCTGATTGTCTAATGTTGTTGTCTGTCTTATTTTGACTGGTTGTGATTGGTTAATTGTTGTTTCATACCCCAGCCATCGAGGATAAAGGGTCCGATTGGCCACTACACAGACCAAGGGGCGGAGCCTCTGGTTCACTGTGTGCGACTCCTCTCTGCCTCCTTCCTGCTGACTGGACAGAAGAATGGTACGAGTCTGAGAGGTGTCTCTGACCTGTGTGTGTGTCTCTGACCTGTGTGGTTGTGTCTCTGACTTGTGTGTGTGTCTCTGACCTGTGTGTGTGTCTCTGACCTGTGTGTGTGTGTCTCTGACCTGTGTGTGTGTCTCTGACCTGTGTGTGTGTCTCTGACCTGTGTGTGTGTCTCTGACCTGTGTGTGTGTGTGTCTCTGACCTGTGTGTGTGTGTGTCTCTGACCTGCGTGTGTGTGTGTCTGACCTGTGTGTGCGTCTGACCTGTGTGTGTGTGTGTCTCTGACCTGTGTGTGCGTCTGGCCTGTGTGTGTGTGTGTGTGTGTGTGTCTCTGACCTGTGTGTGTGTGTCTCTGACCTGTGTGTGTCTCTGACCTGTGTGTGTGTGTGTGTGTGTCTCTGACCTGTGTGTGTGTGTGTGTGTGTGTGTGTGTGTGTGTGTGTGTGTGTGTGTGTGTGTGTGTGTGTGTGTGTGTGTCTGACCTGTGTGTGTGTGTGTGTGCAGGGCTGGTCTCTGATAAAGAGGTCCGTGTCAGTGTGAAGGTTCTAGCAGTCAGCTGTATCGGAGCAGCAGCTGCCCTTCATCCTGAAGTCTTCTTCAACTCTCTGTACCTGGAACCACTGGACGGAGAGACACAGCAGGGTAGGAACACACACCTTACACACACACACCGCACGACTACACACACACACACACACACACACGACTACACCTGTCTGGTTGCTCATGGAGACCCTCACCTCTCTCTGTCTCTGTCTCTCTCTCTCTCTCACCTCCCTCTCTCTCTCTCTCTCTCTCTGTCTCTCTCTCTCTCTCTGTCTCTCTCTCTCTCTCTCTCTCTCTCTCTCTCTCTCTCTCTCTCTCTCTCTCTCTCTCTCTCTGTCTCTCTCTCTCTCTCTGTCTCTCTCTCTCTGTCTCTCTCTCTCTCTCTCTCTCTCTCTCTCTCTCTCTCTCTCTCTCTCTCTCTCTCTCTCTCTCTCTCTCGTCTCTCCTCTCTCTCTCTACAGAGCAGCAGTATATCAGTGATGTGTTGTGTCTGGTTGCTCATGGAGACCCTCAGGTCAGAGGTGCTGCAGGGGTGTTGTGTGGCGCCGTGATCCACTCTGCTCTCACCAAGACACGTTACAACATACACGCCTGGATGGCCAGCGTTCACACCTCTACAGGTAGGAGGGGGGTTCATTCCTTTAGAGAGATCCCCCTGGAACTGTAGCTGTGGATGGTCCAGTTTACACCAGTCACTGTCTGCAGTGACTTCATGTCGATCATCTCCTCTAGTCAATGATCATTTATTATCTCTGTCTCTGTCCTGAATAAATGGTTGCTTTGGTCTCCTCTCCTCTCTCTCCCTCTGTCCCTTCTCTCTCTCTTCTCCTCCTTCCTCCCCCTCTCCTTCCTCTCCATCCTCTCCTCCCCCTCTCCTTCCTCTGCTCCCCCTCTCCTTCCTCTCCTCCCCCTCTCCTTCCTCTCCTCCCTCTCTCCATCCTCTCTTCCCTCTCTCCTTCCTCTCCTCCCTCTCTCCTTCCTCTCCTCCCTCTCTCCTTCCTCTCCTTCCTCTCCTCCTTCTCCTCCCTCTCTCCTTC
>NW_024609218.1:50000-70000 GCF_018296145.1 Oncorhynchus tshawytscha | reverse complement strand
TATAGAAACAGATAATGATCCTAATAAACCCCAGGAAGAGTAGCTGCTGCTATAGAAACAGATAATGATCCTAATAAACCCCAGGAAGAGTAGCTGCTGCTATAGAAACAGAAAATGGGGATGATGATAATGGGGATCCTAATCCCCAAATACCACAATGACAATATTCAGCTGTCATATTCCCAACATCAAACCGAGCTGTACAACACTCTTCTCTCCAGCGACGGCTCCACAGTGTATGTGTAGTCCCTGGGCTGGGGAGGAGGAGGGAGGGCCGGTCCCCGGTAAGACAGAGGAGCCCTGGGCAGCGGTGGGGGAGCGCCCCCTGGTGGTCCTGGTGGAACAACTCTTCTCTCACATCCTCAAGATACTCAACATCTGTGCCCACGTGCTGGACGACACGCCGCCCGGACCCGCCGTCAAGGTGTGTGTGTGTGTGTGTCTAAACAATGTGTCAATCAAGTGAAAATCTGTCCCCCCAGGCCACCCTGCCGTCCCTGTTGTCCTCTCTGTCCCTCCAGGCCACCCTGCCGTCCCTAGCCACTGCACCCTCCCTCAGTGTTGTCCTCTCTGTCCCTCCAGGCCACCCTGCCGTTAGCCAACGCTCCCTCCTCAGTGTTGTCCTCTCTGTCCCTCCAGGCCACCCTGCCGTCCCTAGCCAACGCACCCTCCTCAGTGTTGTCCTCTCTGTCCCCCAGGCCACCCTGCCGTCCCTAGCCAACGCTCCCTCCCTCAGTGTTGTCCTCTCTGTCCCCCAGGCCACCCTGCCGTCCCTAGCCAACGCACCCTCCTCAGTGTTGTCCTCTCTGTCCCTCCAGGCCACCCTCCCTCAGTGTTTTCCTCTCTGTCCCCCAGGCCACCCTGCCGTCCCCTAGCCAACGCACCCTCCCTCAGTGTTGTCCTCTCTGTCCCCCAGGCCACCCTGCCATCCCTAGCCAACGCTCCCTCCCTCAGTGTTGTCCTCTCTGTCCCCCCAGGCCACCCTGCCGTCCCTAGCCAACGCACCCTCCCTCAGTGTTGTCCTCTCTGTCCCTCCAGGCCACCCTGCCGTCCCTAGCCAACGCACCCTCCCTCAGTGTTGTCCTCTCTGTCCCTCCAGGCCACCCTGCCGTCCCTAGCCAACGCACCCTCCCTCAGTGTTGTCCTCTCTGTCCCTCCAGGCCACCCTGCCGTCCCTAGCCAACGCACCCTCCCTCAGTGTTGTCCTCTCTGTCCCTCCAGGCCACCCTGCCGTCCCTAGCCAACGCACCCTCCCTCAGTGTTGTCCTCTCTGTCCCTCCAGGCCACCCTGCCGTCCCTAGCCAACGCTCCCTCCCTCAGTGTTGTCCTCTCTGTCCCCCCAGGCCACCCTGCCATCCCTAGCCAACGCTCCCTCCCTCAGTGTTGTCCTCTCTGTCCCCCAGGCCACCCTGCCGTCCCCTAGCCAACGCACCCTCCTCAGTGTTGTCCTCTCTGTCCCTCCAGGCCACCCTGCCGTCCCTAGCCAACGCACCCTCCTCAGTGTTGTCCTCTCTGTCCCTCCAGGCCACCCTGCCGTCCCCTAGCCAACGCACCCTCCTCAGTGTTGTCCTCTCTGTCCCTCCAGGCCACGCTGCCGTCCCTAGCCAACGCACCCTCCCTCAGTGTTGTCCTCTCTGTCCCTCCAGGCCACCCTGCCGTCCCTGTTGTCCTCTCTGTCCCTCCAGGCCACCCTCCCTCAGTGTTTTCCTCTCTGTCCCCCAGGCCACCCTGCCGTCCCCTAGCCAACGCTCCCTCCCTCAGTGTTGTCCTCTCTGTCCCTCCAGGCCACCCTGCCGTCCCTAGCCAACGCTCCCTCCCTCAGCCCCATCAGAAGGAAAGGCAAGGAGGTAGCAGAGCCAAGCACCATTCCCATGAGCCCTAAGAAAGGCAGCGAGACCAACACTGGTACAGTAGTCCACTTCCTGACGACTTCTGCTCTGTAGGAAACATGTAAACACCGACTTTAAGCTTCATAGAAACAACGGATTCTTTTTAACTTCAGTCAAAGGTGTGTGAAGGATACGTACCCAGTCTGACCAGTCTGACCAGTCTGACCAGTCTAATCAGTCTAATCTGTCTGACCAGTCTGACCAGTCTAATCAGTCTAATCTGTCTGACCAGTCTGACCAGTCTGACCAGTCTGACCAGTCTGATCAGTCTAATCAGTCTGACCAGTCTGATCAGTCTGACCAGTCTAATCAGTCTAATCTGTTTGACCAGTCTAATCAGTCTGACCAGTCTGACCAGTCTGACCAGTCTAATCTGTCTGACCAGTCTGACCAGTCTGACCAGTCTGACCAGTCTGACCAGTCTAATCTGTCTGACCAGTCTGATCAGTCTGACCAGTCTGACCAGTCTAATCTGTCTGACCAGTCTGACCAGTCTGACCAGTCTAATCTGTCTGACCAGTCTGACCAGTCTGACCAGTCTAATCTGTCTGACCAGTCTGACCAGTCTAATCAGTCTGACCAGTCTGACCAGTCTAACCAGTCTGACCAGTCTGACCAGTCTAACCAGTCTGACCAGTCTGATCAGTCTGACCAGTCTGAACAGTCTGAACAGTCTGATCAGTCTAACCAGTCTGAACAGTCTGACCAGTCTGAACAGTCTGATCAGTCTAACCAGTCTGAACAGTCTGACCAGTCTGACCAGTCTGACCAGTCTAATCAGTCTGACCAGTCTGACCAGTCTAATCAGTCTGACCAGTCTGACCAGTCTAATCAGTCTGACCAGTCTGACCAGTCTAACCAGTCTGACCAGTCTAATCAGTCTGACCAGTCTGACCAGTCTAACCAGTCTGACCTGTCTGACCAGTCTACTCAGTCTACTCAGTCTGACCAGTCTACTCAGTCTGACCAGTCTGACCAGTCTACTCAGTCTACTCAGTCTGACCAGTCTAACCAGTCTAACCAGTCTAATCTGTCTGACCAGTCTGACCAGTCTAATCAGTCTGACCAGTCTAACCAGTCTGACCAGTCTGACCAGTCTAACCAGTCTGACCAGTCTGATCAGTGTGACCAGTCTGAACAGTCTGAACAGTCTGACCAGTCTGAACAGTCTGAACAGTCTGACCAGTCTGATCAGTCTAACCAGTCTGAACAGTCTGACCAGTCTGACCAGTCTGACCAGTCTAATCAGTCTGACCAGTCTGACCAGTCTGACCAGTCTGACCAGTCTAATCAGTCTGACCAGTCTGACCAGTCTAATCAGTCTGACCAGTCTGACCAGTCTAACCAGTCTGACCAGTCTAATCAGTCTGACCAGTCTGACCAGTCTAACCAGTCTGACCTGTCTGACCAGTCTACTCAGTCTACTCAGTCTGACCAGTCTACTCAGTCTGACCAGTCTGACCAGTCTACTCAGTCTACTCAGTCTGACCAGTCTAACCAGTCTAACCAGTCTGACCAGTCTACTCAGTCTACTCAGTCTGACCAGTCTAATCAGTCTGACCAGTCTGACCAGTCTAACCAGTCTAACCAGTCTGACCAGTCTACTCAGTCTACTCAGTCTAACCAGTCTGACCAGTCTGACCAGTCTGCTCAGTCTACTCAGTCTGACCAGTCTACTCAGTCTACTCAGTCTAATCAGTCTGACCAGTCTGACCAGTCTAATCAGTCTGACCAGTCTAACCAGTCTGACCATTCTGACCAGTCTGACCAGTCTGACCAGTCTACTCAGTCTGACCAGTCTACTCAGTCTGACCAGTCTAACCAGTCTGACCAGTCTAACCAGTCTGACCAGTCTGACCAGTCTAACCAGTCTGACCAGTCTGACCAGTCTGATCAGTCTGACCAGTCTAATCAGTCTGACCAGTCTACTCAGTCTACTCAGTCTGACCAGTCTAACCAGTCTAACCAGTCTGACCAGTCTACTCAGTCTGACCAGTCTAATCAGTCTGACCAGTCTGATCAGTCTAACCAGTCTGACCAGTCTACTCAGTCTGACCAGTCTACTCAGTCTAACCAGTCTAACCAGTCTGACCAGTCTGACCAGTCTACTCAGTCTACTCAGTCTGACCAGTCTGACCAGTCTGACCAGTCTGACCAATCTGATTCTTTTTAACTTCAGTCCGTTTCTTAGTCCTTCGTTAATGAACGATTTCAGTCAAAGGTGTGTGAAGGATACGTAACCCAGGGCTTCACAAAGATCCCTCTCTTCATGACCTGTTTGTGAGCAGGCAGGCCAGCGGACAGCTCGGGGTCCACGGCTAACGTCAACAAGTCCACAACCCTGGGGAGCTTCTATCATCTACCCACCTACCTCAAACTGTACGACGTCCTCAAAGCTACACACACCAACTATAAGGTACACACACACACACACACCAACTATAAGGTACGCACGCACGCACACACCAACTATAAGGTACACACACACACACACCAACTATAAGGTACACACACACACACACACACACACCACTATAAGGTACGCACACACCAACTATAAGGTACACGCACACACACACACACCCCAACTATAAGGTATGCACGCACACACACACACACCAACTATAAGGTACACACACACACACAACTATAAGGTACACACACACACACACCAACTATAAGGTACGCATGTACGCACACACACACACACACACACGCACACACCAACTATAAGGTACACACACACACACCAACTATAAGGTACGCATGTACGCACACACACACACACACACGCACACCCAACTATAAGGTACACACACACACACCAACTATAAGGTACGCACACACACACACCCAACTATAAGGTACGCACGCACACGCGCACACACAAACACCAACTATAAGGTACATACACACACACACACACACACACACTACACACACACACACACTCAAACACACACACACACACACTCTCACACTCACACACTGACACTCACACACACACACACACTCCTAGTCATCAACTACACATTAGACTCTTGGAGTTCGTCTTTTCTGAATCACTGAAATATCAGAATAGTCAACCTGGATGTTTTAAAAGTGTAAAATAACCAACATGAGTTCTGATACTTCATAGAACTGCAGTTGTGTTCACTGACTACACTTGGTTTCTTTATGTTGTTGTTTTTGTGTTTCCTAGGTTACGTTGGACCTCCACAGCACCAACGAGAAGTTCGGAGGGTTCCTGCGTTCTACGTTAGACGTTCTGTCTCAGCTGCTAGAGATGGCCACGCTACACGACATCGGAAAGGTCAGAGCGACCCTAATACACCTCCTAGAAACCTGTTGTAACACTTATTCATGTTAGATCACTTATTCATGTTCATAAGAGTTAGATCACTCTTATTCATGTTCATAAGAGTTAGATCACTCTTATTCATGTTCATAAGAGTTAGATCACTCTTATTCATGTTCATAAGAGTTAGATCACTCTTATTCATGTTCATAAGAGTTAGATCACTTATTCATGTTCATAAGAGTTAGATCACTCTTATTCATGTTCATAAGAGTTAGATCACTTATTCATGTTCATAAGAGTTAGATCACTCTTATTCATGTTCATAAGAGTTAGATCACTCTTATTCATGTTCATAAGAGTTAGATCACTCTTATTCATGTTCATAAGAGTTAGATCACTCTTATTCATGTTCATAAGAGTTAGATCACTCTTATTCATGTTCATAAGAGTTAGATCACTCTTATTCATGTTCATAAGAGTTAGATCACTCTTATTCATGTTCATAAGAGTTAGATCACTTATTCATGTTCATAAGAGTTAGATCACTTATTAATGTTCATAAGAGTTAGATCACTTATTCATGTTCATAAGAGTTAGATCACTTATTCATGTTCATAAGAGTTAGATCACTCTTATTCATGTTCATAAGAGTTAGATCTCTTATTCATGTTCATAAGAGTTAGATCTCTTATTCATGTTCATAAGAGTTAGATCACTCTTATTCATGTTCATAAGAGTTAGATCACTCTTATTCATGTTCATAAGAGTTAGATCACTCTTATTCATGTTCATAAGAGTTAGATCACTCTTATTCATGTTCATAAGAGTTAGATCACTCTTATTCATGTTCATAAGAGTTAGATCACTCTTATTCATGTTCATAAGAGTTAGATCACTCTTATTCATGTTCATAAGAGTTAGATCACTCTTATTCATGTTCATAAGAGTTAGATCACTCTTATTCATGTTCATAAGAGTTAGATCTCTTATTCATGTTCATAAGAGTTAGATCTCTTATTCATGTTCATAAGAGTTAGATCACTCTTATTCATGTTCATAAGAGTTAGATCTCTTATTCATGTTCATAAGAGTTAGAGATGGCCACGCTACACGACATCGGAAAGGTCAGTATGTATAGCTGTAGTATGATGTATTGATTAGCTAGTAGTTAGTTAATAGCTGTAGTATGATGTATTGATTAGCTAGTAGTTAGTTAATAGCTGTAGTATGATGTATTGATTAGCTAGTAGTTAGTTAATAGCTGTAGTATAATGATGTATTGATTAGTTAGTAGTTGTAGTATAATGATGTATTGATTAGTTAATAGCTGTAGTATGATGTATTGATTAGCTAGTAGTTAGTTAATAGTTGTGGTATAATGTTGTATTGATTAGATACTAGTTCATAGTTGTAGTATAATGATGTATTGATTAGTTAGTAGTTGTCAGTATAATGATGTATTGATTAGTTAATAGCTGTAGTATAATGATGTATTGATTAGTTAATAGCTGTAGTATAATGATGTATTGATTAGATAGTAGTTAGTTAATAGTTGTAGTATAATGATGTATTGATTAGTTAGTAGTTGTAGTATAATGATGTATTGATTAGTTAATAGCTGTAGTATAATGATGTATTGATTAGTTAATAGCTGTAGTATAATGATGTATTGATTAGATAGTTAGTTAATAGTTGTGGTATAATGATGTATTGATTAGTTAGTAGCTGTAGTATAATGGTATATTGATTAGATAGTAGTTGTAGTATAATGATGTATTGATTAGTTAATAGTTGTAGTATAATGATGTATTGATTAGTTAATAGTTGTATAGTATAATGATGTATTGATTAGATGGTAGTTAGTTAGTAGTCGTATAATGACAAATTGATTAGATACTAGTTCATAGTTGTAGTATAATGATGTATTGATTAGATAGTAGTTAGTTAATAGTTGTATAATGATGTATTGATTAGTTAGTAGCTGTAGTATAATGATGTATTGATTAGTTAGTAGTTGTAGTATAATTATGTATTGATTAGTTAATAGTTGTAGTATAATGATGTATTGATTAAATAGAAGTTAGTTAATAGTTGTATAGTATAATGATACATTGATTAGTTAGTAGTTGTAGTATAATGATGTATTGATTAGATAATAGCTGTAGTATAATGATGTATTGATTAGTTAGTAGTTGTATAGTATAATGATGTATTGATTAGTTAGTAGTTGTATAGTATACTTATGTATTGATTAGTTAGTAGTTGTATAGTATAATGATGTATTGATTACTGTTGTCTGATCCATCAGTGTGTGGAAGAGATCCTCAGCTACCTGAAACTCTGCTTCTCCAGAGAACCTCTGATGGCCACGGTCTGTGTTCAACAGGTCTGTACTGTGTGTGTGTGTGTGTGTGTCTGTGTGGTGGTCAGTGTAATGACTACTGTACTGGTCAGTGTACTGTAGTCTCTAAGACTCACCACAGAGTGAGACTGGTACCTGCCGACAGGGACTGAGAGATATCGGTCTCCCTGTGCGATGGTTCTATACAAAACACTAACGTTCAGAAGAGACTTTGTGTGTGTGTGAGAGAGAGAGAGGTCAGTGTGTGAGAGAGAGAGTGAGGTCAGTGTGTGAGAGAGAGGGTGAGGTCAGTGTGTGTGTGTGAGAGAGAGGGTGAGGTCAGTGTGTGTGTGTGTCTGTGTGGTGGTCAGTGTAATGACTACTGTACTGGTCAGTGTACTGTAGTCTCTAAGACTCACCACAGAGTGAGACTGGTACCTGACAGGGACTGAGAGATATCGGTCTCCCTGTGCGATGGTTCTATACAAAACACTAACGTTCAGAAGAGACTTTGTGTGTGTGTGAGAGAGAGAGAGGTCAGTGTGTGAGAGAGAGAGTGAGGTCAGTGTGTGAGAGAGAGTGAGGTCAGTGTGTGTGTGTGAGAGAGAGGGTGAGGTCAGTGTGTGTGTGTGAGAGAGAGAGGTCAGTGTGTGTGAGAGAGAGAGAGTGAGGTCAGTGTGTGTGTGTGAGAGAGAGAGAGAGAGGTCAGTGTGTGTGTGTGAGAGAGAGAGGTCAGTGAGAGAGTGAGGTCAGTGTGTGTGGGTGAGAGAGAGAGGTCTGTGTGAGAGCGAGAGAGAGAGGTCCTTGAATTGAATTGAGAGTTCAGTGTGAGAGAGAGAGAGAGAGTCAGTGTGTGTGAGAGAGAGAGAGAGAGGTCAGTGTGTGTGTGAGAGAGAGAGAGAGGTCAGTGTGTGTGTGAGAGAGAGAGAGAGGTCAGTGTGTGTGGGAGAGAGAGAGAGGTCAGTGTGTGTGTGAGAGAGAGAGAGGGGTCAGTGTGTGTGTGAGAGAGAGAGAGAGAGTCAGTGTGTGTGTGAGAGAGAGAGAGAGGTCAGTGTGTGTGTGAGAGAGAGAGAGGGGTCAGTGTGTGTGTGTGAGAGAGAGAGAGGGTCAGTGTGTGTGTGTGAGAGAGAGAGAGAGGTCAGTGTGTGTGTGAGAGAGAGAGAGGGGTCAGTGTGTGAGAGAGAGAGAGGTCAGTGTGTGAGAGAGAGAGGTGTGCTTTGAGGGATAAGACGGTAGTCTGGTGTGTGTGATTTTAATATCCTGTCACCTTAGGGTTGAACAATGTTAACATTCCCAGAATATCCTGATTTATTCCTTCCAATATCTGGGAATCTGCAAATCGTGTTTCTGGAAAACCCAGGGAATTATGGGAACGTTAAGGTACCATTTCAACCCCTGTCCTCTCTCCCGCCAGTTATTGAAGACGTTGTTTGGTACCAATCTAGCCTCCCAGTACGAGGGGGCCCAGGGCGGTCCTAGTCGATCCCAGGGGAAGGCTCTCCGTCTGGGCTCGTCCAGCCTGAGACCTGGCCTCTATCACTACTGCTTCATGGCTCCCTACACACACTTCACTCAGGCCCTGGCCGACGCCAGCCTCAGGAACATGGTGCAGGCTGAGCAGGAGCAGGACGCGTCAGGGTGGGCACACACACACACACACACACACAGGGTTATACACACACACACACACCAGGGTTATATACACACACACACACCAGGGTTATATACACACACACACCAGGGTTATACACACACAGACACACACACACACACACACACACACACACACACACACACACACACACACACACAGGGTTATATACATACACACACACTCACACTCACATCTCTCCCCTCCTTGTATCTGTCCCCATCAGGTGGTTTGATGTAATGCAGAAGGTGTCCAACCAGCTGAGATCCAGTATCACCAACGTGACCAAACAGAGAGGAGACAAGGTACACACACACACACACACACACACACACACACACACACACACACACACACACACACACACACACACACACACACACACACGCGGTACAGCTCTAATACATGAGTCATATTACAAGGTGAATCATATGGTTGCCATGGTGACTGAGTGGTTAGACGACTCATGGTGACTCTGAGCGGTTAGATGACTCATGGTGACTCTGAGCGGTTAGATAACTCATGGTGACTCTGAGCGGTTAGATGACTCATGGTGACTCTGAGCGGTTAGATAACTCATGGTGACTCTGAGCGGTTAGATAACTCATTGACTCTGAGCGGTTAGATAACTCATGGTGACTGAGTGGTTAGATAACTCATGGTGACTCTGAGCGGTTAGATAACTCATGGTGACTCTGAGCGGTTAGATAACTCATGGTGACTGAGTGGTTAGATAACTCATGGTGACTCTGAGCGGTTAGATAACTCATGGTGACTCTGAGCGGTTAGATAACTCATGGTGACTCTGAGCGGTTAGATAACTCATGGTGACTCTGAGTGGTTAGATAACTCATGGTGACTCTGAGTGGTTAGATAACTCATGGTGACTCTGAGCGGTTAGATAACTCATGGTGACCGAGTGGTTAGATAACTCATGGTGACTCTGAGCGGTTAGATAACTCATGGTGACTCTGAGTGGTTAGATAACTCATGGTGACTCTGAGTGGTTAGATAACTCATGGTGACTCTGAGCGGTTAGATAACTCATGGTGACTCTGAGCGGTTAGATAACTCATGGTGACTCTGAGCGGTTAGATAACTCATGGTGACTGAGTGGTTAGATAACTCATGGTGACTCTGAGTGGTTAGATAACTCATGGTGACTCTGAGCGGTTAGATAACTCATGGTGACTGAGTGGTTAGATAACTCATGGTGACTCTGAGCGGTTAGATAACTCATGGTGACTCTGAGTGGTTAGATAACTCATGGTGACTCTGAGCGGTTAGATAACTCATGGTGACTGAGTGGTTAGATAACTCATGGTGACTCTGAGCGGTTAGATAACTCATGGTGACTCTGAGTGGTTAGATAACTCATGGTGACTCTGAGTGGTTAGATAACTCATGGTGACTCTGAGCGGTTAGATAACTCATGGTGACCGAGTGGTTAGATAACTCATGGTGACTCTGAGCGGTTAGATAACTCATGGTGACTCTGAGTGGTTAGATAACTCATGGTGACTCTGAGTGGTTAGATAACTCATGGTGACTCTGAGCGGTTAGATAACTCATGGTGACTCTGAGCGGTTAGATAACTCATGGTGACTGAGCGGTTAGATAACTCATGGTGACTGAGTGGTTAGATAACTCATGGTGACTCTGAGCGGTTAGATAACTCATGGTGACTCTGAGCGGTTAGATAACTCATGGTGACTCTGAGTGGTTAGATAACTCATGGTGACTCTGAGCGGTTAGATAACTCATGGTGACTGAGTGGTTAGATAACTCATGGTGACTGAGTGGTTAGATAACTCATGGTGACTGAGTGGTTAGATAACTCATGGTGACTCTACGAATACATTCATTGATTGATTGATTGTTTTGCAGAATGTGATCCACAGCCGTCTGGTTGTAAATTTAAATGATTGATTAATTGACCTACTGATTAATTTATATATTGATCAATTGTCTTCCAGAATGAGATCCACATCTGTCTGTTTGTAACTTAAAAAAAATATTGATTGATTGACTGACTTAATCAATATATTGATCGATTGTCTTCCAGAATGCGATCCACAACCACATTCGTCTGTTTGAACCTCTGGTGATCAAGGCTCTGAAACTGTACACCACCTCCACCTCTGTAGCGCTGCAGAGACAGGTCCTAGACCTGCTGGCGCAGCTGGTACAGCTACGAGTCAACTACTGTCTGCTGGACTCGGACCAGGTTAGAATACACACACACACACACACACACACACACACACACACACACACACACACACACACACACACACACACACACACACACACACACACACACACACACACACACACATAGAGCGTTTACACAGGCAGACCAATTGTGATCTATTCTTTTCACTAATTGGTCTTTTGACCAATCAGATTAGCTATGAAACAGATCTGATGTGTTTATTAGTGGAAGGAAAGATCCGAATTGTTCTGCCTGTGTGAACACTGCCTCATGGACACACAAGACACAGGCGGTGTGGTTGTAACCTCGTCTCTCTGTTCCAGGTGTTCATAGGTTTTGTGCTGAAGCAGTTTGAGTACATTGAGGTGGGACAGTTCAGGTAAGACCTTCATCACCTTTTGACCAAGACCCCCAAAAAAGGGGTTTGTCTGATTTCTAAACTATTTGTTAAGACAGTTACTTCCTGTTCTCATTGTAGGAGTGTCCATCCAAAAAGGGCCTGATTTCTACACTTTCAATTGATCTTGTTGTCTGATGTTCTCTCTTTCTCTCTCTGTGTTTCTCTTTCTGTCTTTCTCTCACTCTTTCTTTTCTTTGTCTCTCTCTCTCTGTATCTCTATTTTTGTCTCTCTTTGTCTCTCTCTGTCTCTCTCTCTCTCTCTCTCTCTCTCTCTCTCTCTCTCTGTCTCTCTGTCTCTCTGTCTCTGTCTCTCTCTTTCTCTCTCTTCTCTCTGTCTCTTTCTTTCTCTCTCTCTCTTTTCTGTCTTTTCTTTCTCTCTCTCTCTCTCTCTTTTTGTCTGTCTCTTTCTTTCTCTCTGTCTCTCTTTCTGTCTCTCTCTTTCTCTCTCTCTCTCTCTCTTTCTGTCTCTTTCTTTCTCTCACTCTTTCTTTCTCTCTCTTTTTCTTTCTCTCTCTCCCTGACTCGGTCTCTCCAGAGATTCGGAGGCGATCGTCCCCAACATATTCTTCTTCCTGGTTCTGTTGTCGTACGAGCGGTACCACTCCAAACAGATCATCAGCATCCCAAAGATCATTCAACTGTGTGATGGCATCATGGCTAGTGGGAGGAAGGCTGTCACACATGGTAGGAACACACACAGAGCCGATACACTGTCACACATGGTAGGAACACACACAGAGCCGATACACTGTCACACATGGTAGGAACACACACAGAGCCGATACACTGACACACATGGTAGGAACACACACAGAGCCGATACACTGACACACATGGTAGGAACACACACAGAGCCGATACACTGACACACATGGTAGGAACACACACAGAGCCGATACACTGTCACACATGGTAGGAACACACACAGAGCCGATACACTGACACACATGGTAGGAACACACACAGAGCCGATACACTGACACACATGGTAGGAACACACACAGAGCCGATACACTGACCACAGGCCCATGTTGTGTTATAGAATAATATTGGATCCAGGACTCACTGGTTGTTGATGAGGATGTGGGTCTTTCTCCTCCTTGTCTGACTGGGTCTTTCTCCTCCTTGTCTGACTGGGTCTTTCTCCTCCATCTTGTCTGACTGGGTCTTTCTCCTCCTTGTCTGACTGGGTCTTTCTCCTCCTTGTCTGACTGGGTCTTTCTCCTCCTTGTCTGACTGGGTCTTTCTCCTCCTTGTCTGACTGGGTCTTTCTCCTCCTTGTCTGACTGGGTCTTTCTCCTCCTTGTCTGACTGGGTCTTTCTCCTCCTTGTCTGACTGGGTCTTTCTCCTCCTTGTCTGACTGGGTCTTTCTCCTCCTTGTCTGACTGGGTCTTTCTCCTCCTTGTCTGACTGGGTCTTTCTCCTCCTTGTCTGACTGGGTCTTTCTCCTCCTTGTCTGACTGGGTCTGTCTCCTTGTCTGACTGGGTCTTTCTCCTCCATCTTCTTGTCTGACTGGGTCTTTCTCCTCCATCTTGTCTGACTGGGTCTTTCTCCTCCTTGTCTGACTGGGTCTTTCTCCTCCTTGTCTGACTGGGTCTTTCTCCTCCTTGTCTGACTGGGTCTTTCTCCTCCATCTTCTTGTCTGACTGGGTCTTTCTCCTCCTTGTCTGACTGGGTCTTTCTCCTCCTTGTCTGACTGGGTCTTTCTCCTCCATCTTCTTGTCTGACTGGGTCTTTCTCCTCCATCTTCTTGTCTGACTGGGTCTTTCTCCTCCATCTTGTCTGACTGGGTCTTTCTCCTCCTTGTCTGACTGGGTCTTTCTCCTCCATCTTCTTGTCTGACTGGGTCTTTCTCCTCCTTGTCTGACTGGGTCTTTCTCCTCCTTGTCTGACTGGGTCTTTCTCCTCCATCTTGTCTGACTGGGTCTTTCTCCTCCATCTTGTCTGACTGGGTCTTTCTCCTCCATCTTGTCTGACTGGGTCTTTCTCCTCCTTGTCTGACTGGGTCTTTCTCCTCCTTGTCTGACTGGGTCTTTCTCCTCCTTGTCTGACTGGGTCTTTCTCCTCCTTGTCTGACTGGGTCTTTCTCCCCATCCAGCCATCCCAGCACTGCAGCCTATAGTCCATGACCTGTTTGTTCTGAGAGGCTCCAACAAGGCTGATGCTGGGAAGGAGTTGGACACCCAGAAAGAGGTGGTGGTCTCCATGCTGCTGAGACTCATACAGTACCACCAGGTAAACACACTCTGGAACCATGAAACCTTTGTACTTTGGAACCTTTGTACTTTGGAATCTTGGTACTTTGGAACCTTTGTACTTTGGAACCTTTGTACTTTGGAATCTTGGTACTTTGGAATCTTGGTACTTTGGAATCTTGGTACTTTGGAACCTTTGTACTTTGGAACCTTGGTGCTTTGGAACCTTTGTGCTTTGGAACCTTTGTGCTTTGGAACCTTTGTACTTTGGAATCTTGGTACTTTGGAAGCTTTGTGCTTTGGAACCTTTGTGCTTTGGAACCTTTGTACTTTGGAATCTTGGTACTTTGGAACCTTTGTGCTTTGGAACCTTTGTGCTTTGGAACCTTTGTGCTTTGGAACCTTTGTACTTTGGAATCTTGGTACTTTGGAACCTTTGTGCTTTGGAACCTTTGTACTTTGGAATCTTGGTACTTTGGAACCTTTGTGCTTTGGAACCTTTGTGCTCTGGAACCTTTGTGCTTTGGAACCTTTGTACTTTGGAATCTTGGTACTTTGGAATCATGAAATATTTGATCCATGCAACCATTACAACCATGTAACATTTTCACCTGTGTGACCTTTGACCTCTGTGTGTCTGTGTTTAGGTGCTGGAGATGTTCATCCTGGTCCTCCAGCAGTGTCACAAGGAGAACGAGGACAAGTGGAAGAGACTGTCCAGACAGATCGCTGACATCATACTGCCCATGATAGGAAAACAACAGGTACGACCACAGTGAGAGAAACAGATAGCTTGTAAACTTATTTGAAGTTATTCCTGTACTGCCTGTTCCTAACACAGGACCTGAGGTGGTGTCATAGCAACACAGGACCTGAGGTGGTGTCATAGTAACACAGGACCTGAGGTGGTGTCATAGTAACCTGAGGTAGTAACACAGGACCTGAGGTAGTAACACAGGACCTGAGGTAGTAACACAGGACCTGAGGTAGTAACACAGGACCTGAGGTAGTAACACAGGACCTGAGGTAGTAACACAGGACCTGAGGTAGTAACACAGGACCTGAGGTAGGACCTGAGGTAACACAGGACCTGAGGTAGTAACACAGGACCTGAGGTAGTAACACAGGACCTGAGGTAGTAACACAGGACCTGAGGTAGTAACACAGGACCTGAGGTAGTAACACAGGACCTGAGGACCTGAGGTAGTAACACAGGACCTGAGGTAGTGTCATGGTAACACAGGACCTGAGGTAGTGTCATGGTAACACAGGACCTGAGGTGGTGTCATGGTAACACAGGACCTGAGGTGGTAACACAGGACCTGAGGTGGTGTCATAGTAACACAGGACCTGAGGTAGTGTCATGGTAACACAGGACCTGAGGTAGTAACACAGGACCTGAGGTGGTAACACAGGACCTGAGGTGGTAACACAGGACCTGAGGTGGTGGTAACACAGGACCTGAGGTAGTGTCATGGTAACACAGGACCTGAGGTGGTAACACAGGACCTGAGGTGGTAACACAGGACCTGAGGTAGTAACACAGGACCTGAGGTAGTAACACAGGACCTGAGGTAGTAACACAGGACCTGAGGTAGTAACACAGGACCTGAGGTAGTAACACAGGACCTGAGGTAGTAACACAGGACCTGAGGTAGTAACACAGGACCTGAGGTAGTAACACAGGACCTGAGGTAGTAACACATGACCTGAGGTAGTAACACATGACCTGAGGTAACACAGGACCTGAGGTAGTAACACAGGACCTGAGGTAGTAACACAGGACCTGAGGTAGTAACACAGGACCTGAGGTAGTAACACAGGACCTGAGGTAGTAACACAGGACCTGAGGTAGTAACACAGGACCTGAGGTAGTAACACAGGACCTGAGGTAGTAACACAGGACCTGAGGTAGTGTCATGGTAACACAGGACCTGAGGTGGTGTCATGGTAACACAGGACCTGAGGTGGTAACACAGGACCTGAGGTGGTGTCATGGTAACACAGGACCTGAGGTAGTAACACAGGACTTGAGGTGGTAACACAGGACCTGAGGTGGTAACACAGGACCTGAGGTGGTAACACAGGACCTGAGGTTAAACACAGGACCTGAGGTAGTAACACAGGACCTGAGGTAGTAACACAGGACCTGAGGTAGTAACACAGGACCTGAGGTAGTAACACAGGACCTGAGGTAGTAACACAGGACCTGAGGTAGTAACACAGGACCTGAGGTAGTAACACAGGACCTGAGGTAGTAACACAGGACCTGAGGTAGTAACACAGGACCTGAGGTAGTGTCATGGTAACACAGGACCTGAGGTGGTGTCATGGTAACACAGGACCTGAGGTGGTAACACAGGACCTGAGGTAGTGTCATGGTAACACAGGACCTGAGGTAGTAACACAGGACCTGAGGTGGTAACACAGGACCTGAGGTGGTAACACAGGACCTGAGGTGGTAACACAGGACCTGAGGTGGTAACACAGGACCTGAGGTGGTAACACAGGACCTGAGGTAGCAACACAGGACCTGAGATAGCAACACAGGACCTGAGGTAGTAACACAGGACCTGAGGTAGTAACACAGGACCTGAGGTAGTAACACAGGACCTGAGGTAGTAACACAGGACCTGAGGTAGTAACACAGGACCTGAGGTAGTAACACAGGACCTGAGGTGGTGTCTACTGATTCAGTGTTCTGTCCTAGGTGATGTCATAGTGGTAACACATGGTAACACAGTGTTCTGACCTAGGTGATGTCATAGTGGTAACACACGGTAACACAGTGTTCTGTCCTAGGTGATGTCATAGTGGTAACACACGGTAACACAGTGTTCTGTCCTAGGTGATGTCATAGTGGTAACACACGGTAATACAGTGTTCTGTCCTAGGTGATGTCATAGTGGTAACACATGGTAACACAGTGTTCTGTCCTAGATGCACCTGGACTCCCCTGAGGCTCTGGGAGTGTTGAACACTCTGTTTGAGACGGTCGCTCCCTCCTCTCTCCGCCCGGTAGATATGCTGCTGAAGGGAATGTTCACTACACCTGCTACCATGGTGAGACACGGATTTTGAGCTTTTTGGATAATTAAATTGTTGTCAGGTCTTTACTGAGGCTAACTTTCTCTACCCCTCCCTCCCTCCCTCCCTCCCTCCCTCCCTCCCTCCCTCCCTCCCTCCCTCCCTCCCCTCCCCTCCCTCCCTCCCTCCCTCCCTCCCTCCCTCCCTCCCTCCCTCCCTCCCTCCCTCCCTCTCCTCCTCTCTCCTCTCTCCCTCCCTCCTCCTCTCTCTCTGTCTCTCCCTCCTCTCTCCCTCTCCTCCTCTCTCCTCTCTCTCCCTCCCTCCTCCTCTCTCTCTCCTGTCTCTCCCTCCTCTCTCCCTCCCTCCTCCTCTCTCCTCCCTCCCCAGGCTAATGTCAACACAGTTCAGCTGTGGGTGTCAGGTGTCCTGGCTGTCCTCCGAGTCCTCATCTCTCAGTCCACTGAAGACATAGTCCTCTCTCGTGTCCACGAGCTCTCCCTCTCTCCTCTCCTCCTCTCCTGTCCCACCATCCGACGTCTCCGCGACGACAGCAGCCTCTCGTCGCCACCGCCTCTGGCGACCCTGGCAACTGTCGCCCCCGACAACCAGGAGGCCAACGGAGAGCGGGTGCCGCCGGAGGAGACGTTTGCCAGGTGAGTGCAGGATCGGGTCTTCACGGTTGCTCTGTGGTTATTATGGTTACCCCCCAGGTACATACTTTTAGGGGTCAAAGTTGACTCTTGATCATTTAGGAATATGAGAGAGCGCGATATTTAAAAAATTGTCAACTTCACTTTAAAAAAAATACAGTACCAGTCAAAAGTTTGGACACATCTACTCATTCAAGGGTTTTTCTTTATTTTTACTCTTTTCTACATTGTAGAATAATAGTGACGACATCAAAACTATGAAATAACACATATGGAATCATGTAGTAACCAAAAAAAGTGTTAAACAAATCAAAATATATTTTTGATTTGAGATTCTTCTAAGTAGCCACCCTTTGCCTTGATGCCAGCTTTGCACACTCTTGGCATTCTCTCAACCAGCTTCACCTGGAATGCTTTTCCAACAGTCTTGAAGGAGTTCCCACATATGCTGAGCACTTGTTGGCTGCTTTTCCTTCACTCTGCGGTACAGCTCATCCCAATTGGGTTGAGGTCGGGTGATTGTGGAGGCCATGTAATCTTATGCAGCACTCCATCACTCTCCTTCTTGGTCAGACAGCCCTCACACAGCCTGGAGGTGTGTTGGGTCATTGTCCTGTTGAAAAACAAATGATAGTCCCACTAAGTGCAAACCTGATGGGATGGCGTATGCTGTGGTAGTCTTGCTGGTTACGTGTGCCTTGAATTCTAAATAAACCACCGACAGTGTTACCAGCAAAGCACCATCACACCTCCTCCTCCATGCTTCACGGTGGGAACCACACATGTGAAGATCATCTACTCTGCATCTCACAAAGACATTCCGGTTGGAACCAAAAATCTCACATTACACAGTACTCATCAGACCAAAGGACAGATTTCCACTGGTCTAATGTCCATTGCTCGTGTTTCTTGGCCCAAGCCAGTCTCCTCTTCTTATTGGTGTCCTTTTAGTAGTGGTTTCTTTGCAGCAGTTCGACCATGAAGGCCTTATGAGATGACTCCTCTCCTCTCCTCTCTCCAGGTTCCTACTCCAGCTAGTAGGAGTGATGCTAGATGACTCCTCTCCTCTCCTCTCTCCAGGTTCCTACTCCAGCTAGTAGGAGTGATGCTAGATGACTCCCTCTCCTCTCCTCTCTCCAGGTTCCTACTCCAGCTAGTAGGAGTGATGCTAGATGACTCCTCTCCTCTCCTCCTCTCTCCAGGTTCCTACTCCAGCTAGTAGGAGTGATGCTAGATGACTCCTCTCCTCTCCTCTCTCCAGGTTCCTACTCCAGCTAGTAGGAGTGATGCTAGATGACTCCTCTCCTCTCCTCTCTCCAGGTTCCTACTCCAGCTAGTAGGAGTGATGCTAGATGACTCCTCTCCTCTCCTCTCTCCAGGTTCCTACTCCAGCTAGTAGGAGTGATGCTAGATGACTCCTCTCCTCTCCTCTCTCCAGGTTCCTACTCCAGCTAGTAGGAGTGATGCTAGATGACATCTCGACCAGACAGGTGAAGGTTGACATGACAGAACAGCAACACACGTTCTACTGTCAACAGCTGGGGACTCTGTTAATGTGTCTCATACACATCTTCAAGAGTGGTGAGTGGACAAGAACTAGATAGATATATATACACACACTCACATTTAGAGACATATATATGAAAGTGAATATGATCTCTCTCTCTCTCTCTCTCTCTCTCTCTCTCTCTCTCTCTCTCTCTCTCTCTCCATCCCTCCCTCCCCTCTCTCTCTCTCTCTCTCCCCATCCCTCCCTCCCTCCCCCTCTCTCTCTCTCTCCCATCCCTCCCTCCCCTCTCTCTCTCTCTCTCATCCCCCTCCCCTCTCCCTCTCCCTCCCTCTCTCTCTCTCTCTCTCCCATCCCTCCCTTCTCTCTCTCCCATCCCTCCCCCCTCTCTCTCTCTCTCTCTCTCCCATCCCTCCCTCCCCCCCCTCTCTCTCTCTCTCTCTCCCCATCCCTCCCTCCCCCCTCTCTATCTCTCTCTCCCACCCCCCTCTCTCTCTCTCTTCCATCCCCCCCTCTCTCTCTCTCTCTCTCTCCCATCCCTCCCTCCCCCTCTCTCTCTCTCCCCCATCCCTCCCTCCTCTCTCTCTCTCTCTCTCTCTCCATCCCTCCCCTCTCTCTCTCTCTCTCTCTCTCTCCATCCCTCCCTCTCTCTCCCCTCCCCTCTCTCCCATCCCTCCTCTCTCCCTCTCTTTCTCTCTCTCCTCTCTCTCTCTCCCATCCCTCCCCCTCTCTCTCTCTCTCTCTCTCTCTCTCTCTCTCTCTCTCTCCCTCCCATCCCTCCCCCTCTCTCCAGGCATGTTCCGTAGGATCACAGCAGCAGCC
>NW_024609218.1:25000-42500 GCF_018296145.1 Oncorhynchus tshawytscha | reverse complement strand
TAGTGTATGAAGGGGTGTCCTCATACTGCTGTATATATAGTGGATGAAGGGGTGTCCTGTATATATAGTGTATGAAGGGGTGTCCTGTGTATATATAGTGGAGGAAGGGGTGTCCTGTATATATAGTGTATGAAGGGGTGTCCTGTATATATAGTGTATGAAGGGGTGTCCTGTATATATAGTGTATGAAGGGGTGTCCTGTATATATAGTGTATGAAGGGGTGTCCTGTATGTGTAAAGGGGTGTCCTGTATATATAGTGTATGAAGGGGTGTCCTGTATATATAGTGTATGAAGGGGTGTCCTGTATATATAGTGTATGAAGGGGTGTCCTGTATATATAGTGTATGAAGGGGTGTCCTGTATATATAGTGGATGAAGGGGTGTCCTGTATATATAGTGTATGAAGGGGTGTCCTGTATATATAGTGTATGAAGGGGTGTCCTGTATATATAGTGTATGAAGGGGTGTCCTGTATATATAGTGTATGAAGGGGTGTCCTGTATATATAGTGTATGAAGGGGTGTCCTGTATATATAGTGTATGAAGGGGTGTCCTCATACTGCTGTATATATAGAGTATGAAGGGGTGTCCTGTATATATAGTGTATAAAGGGGTGTCCTGTATATATAGTGTATGAAGGGGTGTCCTGTATATATAGTGTATGAAGGGGTGTCCTGTATATATAGTGTATGAAGAGGTGTCGTGTATATATAGTGGATGAAGGGGTGTCCTCATTCTGCTGTATATATAGTGGATGAAGGGGTGTCCTGTATATATAGTGTATGAAGGGGTGTCCTGTATATATAGTGTATGAAGGGGTGTCCTGTATATATAGTGTATGAAGGGGTGTCCTGTATATATAGTGTATGAAGGGGTGTCCTGTATATATAGTGGATGAAGGGGTGTCCTGTATATATAGTGGATGAAGGGGTGTCCTGTATATATAGAGTATGAAGGGGTGTCCTGTATATATAGTGTATGAAGGGGTGTCCTGTATATATAGTGGATGAAGGGGTGTCCACATTCTGCTGTATATATAGTGTATGAAGGGGTGTCCTGTATATATAGTGGATGAAGGGGTGTCCTGTATATATAGTGTATGAAGGGGTGTCCTGTATATATAGTGTATGAAGGGGTGTCCTGTATATATAGTGTATGAAGGGGTGTCCTGTATATATAGAGTATGAAGGGGTGTCCTGTATATATAGAGTATGAAGGGGTGTCCTCATACTGCTGTATATATAGTGTATGAAGGGGTGTCCTGTATATATAGTGAATGCAGGGGTGTCCTGTATATATAGTGTATGAAGGGGTGTCCTCATACTGCTGTATATATAGTGGATGAAGGGGTGTCCTGTATATATAGTGTATGAAGGGGTGTCCTGTGTATATATAGTGGATGAAGGGGTGTCCTGTATATATAGTGTATGAAGGGGTGTCCTGTATATATAGTGTATGAAGGGGTGTCCTGTATATATAGTGTATGAAGGGGTGTCCTGTATATATAGTGTATGAAGGGGTGTCCTGTATATATAGTGTATGAAGGGGTGTCCTGTATATATAGAGTATGAAGGGGTGTCCTGTATATATAGAGTATGAAGGGGTGTCCTCATACTGCTGTATATATAGTGTATGAAGGGGTGTCCTGTATATATAGTGAATGCAGGGGTGTCCTATATATATAGTGTATGAAGGGGTGTCCTCATACTGCTGTATATATAGTGGATGAAGGGGTGTCCTGTATATATAGTGGATGAAGGGGTGTCCTCATACTGCTGTATATATAGTGGATGAAGGGTTGTCCTCATACTGCTGTATATATAGTGTATGAAGGGGTGTCCTCATACTGCTGTATATATAGAGTATGAAGGGGTGTCCTGTATATATATTGTATGAAGGGGTGTCCTCATACTGCTGTATATATAGTGGATGAAGGGGTGTCCTCATACTGCTGTATATATAGTGGATGAAGGGGTGTCCTCATTCTGCTGTATATATAGTGGATGAAGGGGTGTCCTCATTCTGCTGTATATATAGTGGATGAAGGGGTGTCTTCATACTGCTGTATATATAGTGGATGAAGGGGTGTCCTCATACTGCTGTATATATAGAGTATGAAGGGGTGTCCTGTATATATAGTGGATGAAGGGGTGTCCTGTATATATAGTGTATGAAGGGGTGTCCTGTATATATAGTGGATGAAGGGGTGTCCTCATACTGCTGTATATATAGTGGATGAAGGGGTGTCCTCATACTGCTGTATATATAGAGTATGAAGGGGTGTCCTGTATATATAGTGTATGAAGGGGTGTCCTGTATATATAGTGTATGAAGGGGTGTCCTGTATATATAGTGGATGAAGGGGTGTCCTCATTCTGTGTATATATAGTGGATGAAGGGGTGTCCTGTATATATAGTGTATGAAGGGGTGTCCTGTATATATAGTGTATGAAGGGGTGTCCTCATACTGCTGTATATATAGTGGATGAAGGGGTGTCCTCATACTGTGGATGATATATAGTGGATGAAGGGGTGTCCTGTATATATAGTGGATGAAGGGGTGTCCTCATACTGCTGTATATATAGTGGATGAAGTGGTGTCCTCATACTGCTGTATATATAGTGTATGAAGGGGTGTCCTGTATATATAGTGGATGAAGGGGTGTCCTCATACTGCTGTATATATAGTGGATGAAGGGGTGTCCTCATACTGCTGTATATATAGTGGATGAAGGGGTGTCCTGTATATATAGTGTATGAAGGGGTGTCCTCATACTGCTGTATATATAGTGGATGAAGGGGTGTCCTCATACTGCTGTATATATAGTGTATTAAGGGGTGTCTTGTATATATAGTGGATGAAGGGGTGTCCTCATTCTGCTGTATATATAGTGGATGAAGGGGTGTCCTCATTCTGCTGTATATATAGTGTATGAAGGGGTGTCCACATACTGCTGTATATATAGTGGATGAAGGGGTGTCCTGTATATATAGAGTATGAGGGGGTGTCCTGTATATATAGTGGATGAAGGGGTGTCCTGTATATATAGTGTATGAAGGGGTGTCCACATACTGCTGTATATATAATGTATGAAGGGGTGTCCTCATACTGCTGTATATATAGTGGATGAAGGGGTGTCCTCATACTGCTGTATATATTGTGGATGAAGGGGTGTCCTGTATATATAGTGGATGAAGGGGTGTCCTCATACTGCTGTATATATAGTGTATGAAGGGGTGTCCTGTATATATAGAGTATTAAGGGGTGTCCTCATACTGCTGTATATATAGTGTATGAAGGGGTGTCCTGTATATATAGAGTATGAAGGGGTGTCCTGTATATATAGTGGATTAAGGGGTGTCCTGTATATATAGTGGATGATGGGGTGTCCTGTATATATAGAGTATGAAGGGGTGTCCTGTATATATAGTGGATGAAGGGGTGTCCTGTATATATAGAGTATGAAGGGGTGTCCTCATACGGCTGTATATATAGAGTATGAAGGGGTGTCCTGTATATATAGTGGATGAAGGGGTGTCCTGTATATATAGTGTATGAAGGGGTGTCCTCATTCTGCTGTATATATAGTGTATGAAGGGGTGTCCTGTATAAAAAGTGTATGAAGGGGTGTCCTCATTCTGCTGTGTTCATCGGTCATTATATCCTTTTCCCAAGCTACTTTCCTATCTAGATTTTTACCACAACAAGCTGGTGATGTTGTGTGATGTAATTTCCTGCCTCTTGTTGCTAGGCACCAGAGGTTCTACTCCCTGCTGGACAGGTTCCGAGCCACCGTTGCCGAGGACACCAGCAGCCCCTCTCCTCCTGTGACATCACACCCCCTGGATGGGGAACCGCCACCTGCCCCTGAACTAGTCACGGCTGACAAGGTGTGTGTATGTCTTGTACTAACTGTGTGTGTGTGTGTGTGTGTGTGTGTGTGTGTGTGTGTCTTGTACTAACTGTGTGTGTGTGTGTGTGTGTGTGTGTGTGTGTGTGTGTGTGTGTGTGTGTGTGTGTGTGTTGTTCCAGGAGTGGTATGTTGCCTTGGTGATGTCCCAGTGCTGTCTCCGTGGTGACGGGTCGTTCCTGGAGACAACGGAACTCCTGACCAAACTACCTCCTGACGACCTCTCTACCATCATGACCTGCAAGGTAACACACACACACACGCACACACACACACACACACGCTCACACACACACACACACACACACACACACACGCTCACACACACTGACCTCTCTCTCTCCACCAGGACTTCAACCTGTCTCTCCTCTGTCCGTGTCTGAGTCTGGGGGTTCAGAGGTTAACCCGGGGTCAGGGGTCGTTGTTATTGGAGACGGCCCTGGCCGTGACCCTGGATCATCTGAGCGGGGTCACACAGCTACTTCCTGTTCCACACCGTTCCTTCCTGCCGCCGGCCAAACCTGACCCGGCCGAACCCTACTGGGACAACTTGGCTATCGTCTATGGTAAGAGTAACTCGGAAGGTTGTTGGTTCGAATCCTGAGCTGCACTGAAAAAATGGGAGGATCTGGCGACTAAAAGCCTTTCTGTTCGTCAGATTGAGTCTTTTAGACCTGGCCAGATTGTTCCATTCTGCTTTACATTACACTGTGATGTTACCTGATTAAACTGTGGATGTGGACCTGGCCAGATTGTTCCATTCTGCCATTTAGCTGGCGAGGCCACGTCAGCCAACTACCAGCACAGGCAGTGTACGCCTCCCCACTGTCAATTATTCTGTTGTCCTCTAGGTGGAGCAGGACTCTACCCGCTCTATGTAGAGCTGTCTCAGTATCTGCTGTGTGTTTATTCTAGGTGAGGCAGGGCTCTACCTGCGGGTGATGTCTCTGTGTAGAGAGCTGTCTCAGTATCTGCTGTGTGCGTCTTTTAGGTGAGGCTGGACTCTACCCGCGGGTGATGTCTCTGTATCTGCTGTGTGTTTATTCTAGGTGAGGCAGGGCTCTACCCGCTCTGATGTCTCTGTATCTGCTGTGTGTTTATTCTAGGTGAGGCAGGGCTCTCACCTGTGTGTTTATTCTAGCTGGGTGATGTCTCTGTATCTGCTGTGTGTTTATTCTAGGTGAGGCAGGGCTCTACCCGCGGGTGATGTCTCTGTATCTGCTGTGTGTGTTTATTCTAGGTGAGGCAGGGCTCTACCCACGGGTGATGTCTCTGTATCTGCTGTGTGTTTATTCTAGGTGAGGCAGGGCTCTACCCGTGGGTGATGTCTCTGTATCTGCTGTGTGTTTATTCTAGTTGAGGCAGGGCTCTACCCGCGGGTGATGTCTCTGTGTAGAGAGCTGTCTCAGTATCTGCTGTGTGTTTATTCTAGGTGAGGCAGGGCTCTACCCGCGGGTGATGTCTCTGTATCTGCTGTGTGTGTCTTTTAGGTGAGGCTGGACTCTACCCGCGGGTGATGTCTCAGTATCTGCTGTGTGTGTATTCTAGGTGAGGCAGGGCTCTACCCGTGGGTGATGTCTCTGTATCTGCTGTGTGTGTCTTTTAGGTGAGGCTGGACTCTACCCGCGGGTGATGTCTCAGTATCTGCTGTGTGTGTATTCTAGGTGAGGCAGGGCTCTACCCGCGGGTGATGTCTCTGTATCTGCTGTGTGTTTATTCTAGCTGGAGCAGGACTCTACCCGCGGGTGATGTCTCTGTGTAGAGCGCTGTCTCAGTATCTGCTGTGTGTGGGTCAGCTTCCTTCCCCTCTGCAAATCCCTGAAGACAAACAACATCTCATCACCACCTTCACCACCATGGCTACCGAGGTAAGAAGCTTATAATCCCTGACCTCTAACCCTTGACCCTATCCCTGGCCAATCAGAAAAGACTTGGAAGTGTTTTTTTGTGTAAAACATGTTATATATTTTATTTTTATATTTTTAAAATTAATTTTAGGGAAGTTTCAATGTATAAACCGCTATAAGCAGATGTAGAAGAGATAATGGACCAGATATAGAGTATGTAGAAGAGATAATGGACCAGATATAGAGTATGTAGAAGAGATAATGGACCAGATATAGAGTATGTAGAAGAGATAATGGACCAGATATAGATAATGGACCAGATATAGAGTATTTAGAAGAGATAATGGACCAGATATAGAGTATGTAGAAGAGATAATGGACCAGATATAGAGTATGTAGAAGAGATAATGGACCAGATATAGAGTATGTAGAAGAGATAATGGACCAGATATAGATAATGGACCAGATATAGAGTATGTAGAGGAGATAATGTACCAGATATAGAGTATGTAGAAGAGATAATGGACCAGATATAGAGTATGTGGAAGAGATAATGGGCCAGATATAGAGTATGTAGAAGAGATAATGGACCAGATATAGAGTATGTAGAAGAGATAATGGACCAGATATATATTATGTAGAAGAGATAATGGACCAGATATAGAGTATGTAGAAGAGATAATGGACCAGATATAGAGCATGTAGAAGAGATAATGGACCAGATATATATTATGTAGAAGAGATAATGGACCAGATATAGAGTATGTAGGAGAGATAATGGACCAGATATAGAGTATGTGGAAGAGATAATGGGCCAGATATAGAGTATGTAGAAGAGATAATGGACCAGATATAGAGTATGTAGAAGAGATAATGGACCAGATATAGATATATGTAGAAGAGATAATGGACCTGATAGAGTATGTAGAAGAGATAATGGAACCAGAGATATATTATGTAGAAGAGATAATGGACCAGATATATATTATGTAGAAGAGATAATGGACCAGATATATATTATGTAGAATAGATAATGGACCAGATATATATTATGTAGAAGAGATAATGGACCAGATATAGAGTATGCAGAAGAGATAATGGACCAGATGTAGAGTATGTAGAAGAGATAATGGACCTGATATAGAGTATGTAGAAGAGATAATGGACCAGATATATATTATGTAGAAGAGATAATGGACCAGATATATATTATGTAGAAGAGATAATGGACCAGATATAGAGTATGCAGAAGAGATAATGGACCAGATATAGAGTATGTAGAAGAGATAATGGACCAGATATAGAGTATGTAGAAGAGATAATGGACCAGATATAGAGTATGTAGAAGAGATAATGGACCAGACATTTCTCTACACCGCCAAGATGAGGGAGGGCTCTCGCCCACCACCTAAGCCCCGTTTTCATCCAGAATAAACCCTGCTTCATGGTGTCTCTCTCTCTCTAGTTGGTGGTCTGGCGTGTTCTCCAGGACAGTGTTCCTCTGAGTGTTGACCTGCAGGGGGCTCTGTCCTGTCTGTGTCTGGCCCTGCAACAGCCCTGTGTCTGGAACACACTGTCTACAGCCTCGTACAAAACACACACCTGCTCTGTCATACACTGTCTACGACTCCTCATCACTGCAGGTTAGTGTGATCACTGCAGGTTAGTGTGTGTGAAGGAGAGAGGGAATGAACCTGGCCACAATCAGTGGATTTGCATGTGGTGTGACCGTGACTAAACCTTAATTATAAACTGGGTGGTTTGAGCCCTGAATGCTGATTGGCTGACAGCCGTGGTATATAAGACCGTATACCACGGGGTATGACAAAACATGTGTTTTTCCTGCTCTAATTACGTTGGTAACCAGTTTATTAAAGCAATAAGGCACCTCAGGGGGTTTGTGGTACAGTATATTGCTAGTATACCACGGTTAAGGGCTGTATCCAGGCACTCCGCGTTGCAGCGTGCTGGGGCGGCAGGGTAGCCTAGTGGTTAGAGTGTTGGACTATTAACCGGAAGGTTGCAAGTTCAAATCCCCGAGCTGACAAGGTACAAGGTATCTGTCGTTCTGCCCCTGAACTGGCAGTTAACCCACTGTTCCTAGGCCAGTTAACCCACTGTTCCTAGACCAGTTAACCCACTGTTCCTAGACCAGTTAACCCACTGTTCCTAGGCCGTCATTGAAAATTTGTTCTTAACTGACTTGCCTAGTTAAATAAAGGTAAATAAAAATAACAGCCCTTAGCCGTGGTATATTGGCTATATACCCCACCCCCTCTGGCCATATACCCCACCCCCTCTGGCCATATACCCCACCCCCTCTGGCCATATACCCCACCCCCTCTGGCCATATACCCCACCCCCTCTGGCCATATACCCCACCCCCTCTGGCCATATACCCCACCCCCTCTGGCCATATACCCCACCCCCTCTGGCCATATACCCCACCCCCTCTGGCCATATACCCCACCCCCTCTGGCCATATACCACACCCCCCCCTCTGGCCATATACCACACCCCCTCTGGCCTTATTGCCTAAATGACTTCTAGGTTTTTCCTCTGCTGCCAGAGTGTTATTACACATCCAGATAAAGTATTCAACTCTCTCTCTCCTTTACCTCTCTCTCTCTCTCCTCTACCTCTCTCATCCCTCTCTCTCTCCTCTCCTCTCCGTCCCTTTACCCCTCTTGCTCTCTCTCTCTCTCTCTTTACCTCTCTCTCTCCTCTCCTTTCCCTCTCTCACCTCTCTCTCCTCTTCCTCTCCCTCCCTTTGCATCTCTCTGTCCTCCCTCTCTCTCTCCTCTCCTCTCCTCTCTCTCTCTCTCCCTCCCTCTCTCTCTCTCCTCTCCTCTCCTCTCCTCTCCTCTCCTCTCCTCTCCTCTCCTCTCCTCTCCTCTCCTCTCCTCTCCTCTCCTCTCCTCTCCTCTCCTCTCCTCTCCTCTCCTCTCCTCTCCTCTCCTCTCCTCTCCTCTCCTCTCTCTCTCTCTCTCTCCTCTCTCTAGTGGCAGTAGGTCCAGGTGACCATCTCTTACATCCAGGGAGGAAGAGAACCACCGGGCCAGACGGTGATTCAGACCAGGTCCACTCTCCAAACACTGACAGTAAGTAATACAGTTGTTGTTGTGTTGCCATTATCATTTTAGTCCGTCACTCTCAGTGAGTTAGATCAGGCTTCATCACTGTCAAATCTTCTGACTAGTGGCTACTAATACGGTCTGTTAGCTTGCTGTGTTTTAATGTGCATTAGATGTGTTAAGTGGTATCTCTAATGTGGTATCTCTAATGTTTTATATCTGTTTTATCTCTGTGCTATCTCTAATGTGCTATCTCTAATGTGTTATCTCTGTGGTATCTATAATGTGTTATCTCTGTGTTATCTATAATGTGTAATCTCTGTTATCGCTAATGTGTTATCTATAACGCGCTATCTCTAACGCGCTATCTCTAACGCGCTATCTCTAATGTGTTATCTCTAGTGTGTTATCTCTAGTGTGTTATCTCTAATGTGTTATCTCTGTGTTATCTCTAATGTGGTATCTCTAATGTGTTATCTCTAATGTGTTATCTCTAATGTGTTATCTCTGTGTCATCTCTAATGTGGTATCTATAATGTGTTATCTCTAATGTGTTATCTCTGTGTTGTCTCTAATGTGTTATATCTGTGTTATCTCTAATGTGTTATCTCTAATGTGTTATCTCTAATGTGTTATCTCTGATGTGTTATCTCTAATGTGTTATCTCTGTGTCATCTCTAATGTGGTATCTATAATGTGTTATCTCTGTGTTATCTCTGTGTTATCTCTAATGTGTTATCTCTGTGGTATCTCTAATGTGGTATCTATAATGTGCTATCTCTGTGTTATCTCTAATGTGGTATCTATAATGTGTTATCTCTGTTATCTATAATGTGGTATCTATAATTTGTTATCTCTGTGTTATCTATAATGTGGTATCTATAATGTGTTATCTCTGTGTTATCTCTAATGTGTTATCTCGAATGTGTTATCTCTGTGTTATCTCGAATGTGTTATCTCTGTGTTATCTCTAATGTGTTATCTCTGTGTTATCTATACTGTGTTATCTCTAATGTGTTATATCTTATCTATAATGTGTTATCTCTAATGTGTTCTCTAATGTGTTATCTCTATGTTATCTCTAATGTGTTATCTCTGTGTTATCTCTAATGTGTTATATCTTTGTTATCTATAATGTGTTATCTCTGTGTTATCTCTAATGTGTTATCTCTGTGTTATCTATAATGTGTTATCTCTAATGTGTTATCTCTGTGTTATCGCTAATGTGTTCTCTAATGTGTTATCTCAAATGTGTTATCTCTGTGTTATCTCTAATGTGTTATCTCTGTGTTATCTATAATGTGTTATCTCTAATGTGTTATCTCTGTGTTATCGCTAATGTGTTCTCTAATGTGTTATCTCTAATGTGTTATCTCTGTGTTATCTCTGATGTGTTATCTCTAATGTGTTATCTCTGTGTTATCTCTAATGTGTTATCTCTAATGTGTTATCTCTAATGTGTTATCTCTAATGTGTTATCTCTGTGTTATCTCTAATGTGTTATCTCTAATGTGGTATCTCTGATGTGTTATCTCTGATGTGTTATCTCTGTGTCATCTCTAATGCGTTATCTATAATGTGTGTGTTCCAGACGTGTGTGAGCGACGGTCGTGTGAGATCATGGCTGAGTTGGTGGAAGGTCTCCAGAGCGTTCTGTCTCTGGGTCACCATAGAAACAGCGGAATCCCAGCCTTCCTCACGCCGATGCTCAAACATCATCATCAGTCTGTCCAGACTACCGCTGGTCAACAGCTACACTAGAGTCCCCCTGGTCAGTCACTGGTCAACAGCTACACTAGAGTCCCCCTGGTCAGTCACTGGTCAACAGCTACACTAGAGGTCCCCCTGGTCAGTCACTGGTCAACAGCTACACTAGAGTCCCCCTGGTCAGTCACTGGTCAACAGCTACACTAGAGTCCCCCTGGTCAGTCACTGGTCAACAGCTACACTAGAGTCCCCCTGGTCAGTCACTGGTCAACAGCTACACTAGAGGTCTCCCCCCTGGTCAGTCACTGGTCAACAGCTACACTAGAGCCCCCCCCGCCCCCCTGGTCAGTCACTGGTCAACAGCTACACGAGTCCCCCTGGTCAGTCACTGGTCAACAGCTACACTAGAGTACCCCCCCTGTGTGTAACCTCTAGGTGTGGAAGCTGGGCTGGTCCCCTGTAACGTGTCTGTGTGTAACCTCTAGGTGTGGAAGCTGGGCTGGTCCCCTGGAACGTGTCTGTGTGTCACCTCTAGGTGTGGAAGCTGGGCTGGTCCCCTGTAACGTGTCTGTGTGTCACCTCTAGGTGTGGAAGCTGGGCTGGTCCCCTGTAACGTGTCTGTGTGTAACCTCTAGGTGAGGAAGCTGGGCTGGTCCCCTGTAACGTGTCTGTGTGTCACCTCTAGGTGTGGAAGCTGGGCTGGTCCCCTGTAACGTGTCTGTGTGTAACCTCTAGGTGAGGAAGCTGGGCTGGTCCCCTGTAACATGTCTGTGTGTTACCTCTAGGTGTGGAAGCTGGGCTGGTCCCCTCGGCCGGGGGAGAGTTCGGCACCACCCTTCCCGAGATCCCTGTAGAGTTCCTGCAGGAGAAGGACGTGTTCAGGGAGTTCCTCTATCGCATCAACACACTGGGTGAGAGGTCCAGGTGGTTATAACCTGCTATGTCATTGTTATAGAGGTCTATTCCACATCGACAGTCGACTGTTAGACTGATCCTTTAGGTGTTCATAACCTGCTATGTCATTGTTATAGAGGCCTATTCCACATCTACAGTCGACTGTTAGACTGATCCTTTAGGTTATAACCTGCTATGTCATTGTTATAGAGATCTATTCCACATAGACTGTTAGACTGATTCTTTAGGTGGTTATAACCTGCTATGTCATTGTTATAGAGGTCTATTCCACATCTACAGTCGACTGTTAGACTGATCCTTTAGGTTATAACCTGCTATGTCATTGTTATAGAGATCTATTCCACATATACTGTTAGACTGATCCTTTAGGTGTTCATAACCTGCTATGTCATTGTTATAGAGGCCTATTCCACATCTACAGTAGACTGTTAGACTGATCCTTTAGGTGTTTATAACCTGCTATGTCATTGTTATAGATGCCTATTCCACATCTACAGTCGACTGTTAGACTGATCCTTTAGGTGTTTATAACCTGCTATGTCATTGTTATAGAGGTCTATTCCACATCTACAGTCGACTGTTAGACTGATCCTTTAGGTGTTTATAACCTGCTATGTCATTGTTATAGAGGCCTATTCCACATCTACAGTCGACTGTTAGACTGATCCTTTAAGTGCTTATAACCTGCTATGTCATTGTTATAGAGGTCTATTCCACATATACTGTTAGACTGATCCTTTAGGTGTTCATAACCTGCTATGTCATTGTTATAGAGGCCTATTCCACATCTACAGTCGACTGTTAGACTGATCCTTTAAGTGCTTATAACCTGCTATGTCATTGTTATAGAGGTCTATTCCACATAGACTGTTAGACACATAGACTGTTAGACCTTGAAGTGTTCATAACCTGTAGTTTGAACATGTGTGGCATTCAGGCTGGAGCAGTAGGACCCAGTTTGAAGAGACATGGGCCACACTGCTGGGAGTTCTGGTCACTCAACCCATCTCTATGGACCAGGAGGAGGAGAGAGAACAGGAGGTGCATACACACACTCACACATCACACCAACACACACCACACCACATACACACACACACACACCACACCACACCACACACACACACACCTCTGTCTCTCTCTCTGTCTCAATTCAATTCAAGGCTTTATTGGCATGGGGAAACATATGTTAACATTGCCAAAGCAGATAATAAACAAAAGTGAAATAAACAATAAAAATTAACAGTAAACATTACACTCACAGAAGTTGCAAAAAGAGTAAAGACAAATGTCATATTATGTCTATATACAGTGTTGTTACGATGTGCAAATAGGCAAACCTCTTGCCACTCAGATCCCTTCACCCGGGATCATTTTTGTCTACATCCGGTGAACTGCAGAGCGCCAAATTCAAATTAAATTACTAAAAATATTTAATTTTCATGAAATCACAAATGCAATATAGCAAAACACAGTTTAGCTTGTTGTTAATCCACCTGGCGTGTCAGATTTCAAATAGGCGAAAGTGATGAAAGCAAAACCAAGCAATTATGTAAGGACAGCTCTCTCCGCAATTATGTGAGGGCAGCTCTCTCCGCAATTATGTGAGGACAGCTCTCTCAGCAGACAAAACATTACAAACAGCTGGCAGCAAAGTAGATTGCTTTTCTGACTTTCGTGACCAATCAAATTAATCACTTACCTTTGATGATCTTCGGATGTTTGCACTCACGAGACTCCCAGTTACACAATTTAGTTTGCGCGTTTTTGTTCAGTAATCCACAGGCTTGTGCAGGTCACGACGGGCAGACGACAATTCCAAATAGTATCCGTAAAGTTCGTAGAAACATGTCAAACGTTTTTTATAATCAATCCTCAGGTTGTTTTTACAACAAATAATCGATAATATTTCAACCGGACGGTAGCCTTTTCAATAGAAGAGAGAAAGAAAAGGTCTCGCTCCCGGCGTACGCACATGCACAAATCTGAGGACATCTGGCTATCCACTGACGCGATGTGTTCATTCTCGCTCATTTTTCAGAATAAAAGCCTGAAACTATGTCTAAAGACTGTTCACACCTTGTGGAAGCCACAGGGAAAGGAATCTGGTTGATATCCCTTTAAATGGAGGATAGGCTTACAATGGAAAAGAGTAGTTTCAGAAAAACAGCACTTCCTGGATGGATTTTCCTCAGGTTTTCGCCTGCAATATCATTTCTGTTATTATCACAGACAATATTTTGACAGTTTTGGAAACTTTAGAGTGTTTTCTATCCTCATCTGCCAATTATATGCATATTCTAGTTTCTGGGCCTGAGAAATAGGCTGTTTACTTTGGGCATGTTTTTCATCCAGACATCAAAATACTGCCCCCTAGCCTAAAGAGGTTTTGTTGGATTTACAAAGGTTTTTGTCTCTCTGTCGCTCGTTTTTCTCTCTCTCTCTCTCTCTCTCTCTCTGTCTCTCTCTCTCTCTGTGTTTCTCTCTCTCTGTCTCTCTCTCTCTCTCTCTGTCTCTCTCTCTCTGTGTCTCTCTCTGTCTCTCTCTGTGTCTCTCTCTGTCTCTCTCTCTCTGTGTCTCTCTCTGTCTCTCTCTCTCTGTGTCTCTCTCTGTCTCTCTCTCTCTCTCTCTGTCTCTCTGTCTGTGTCTCTCTCTGTCTCTCTCTCTCTCTCTCTCTGTCTCTCTCTCTCTCTCTCTGTCTCTCTCTATCTCTCTCTGTCTCTCTGTCTCTGTGTCTCTCTCTGTCTCTCTCTGTCTCTCTCTGTCTCTCTGTCTCTGTGTGTGTTGAACAGGAGGACTTGGAGCGTACCCAGTTGAATGTGTTAGCGGTCCAGGCCATCACGTCTCTGGTTCTGAGTTCCATGACTCTCCCTACTGCCGGAAACCCTACTGTCTCCTGTCTGGAACAACAGCCGAGAAACAAGACCCTTAAAGTCCTGGACACACGGTACACACACACACACTGGTCTCTGGGTTCTGGACACACGGTACACACACACACTGGTCTCTGGGTTCTGGGCTCTGGACACACGGTACACACACACACTGGTCTCTGGGTTCTGGGCTCTGGACACACGGTACACACACACACACTGGTCTCTGGGTTCTGGGCTCTGGACACACGGTACACACACACACTGGTCTCTGGGTTCTGGACACACGGTACACACACACACTGGTCTCTGGGTTCTGGACACACGGTACACACACACACTGGTCTCTGGGTTCTGGACACACGGTACACACACACACTGGTCTCTGGGCTCTGGGTTCTGGACTCTGGGTTCTGGTCTCTGGGTTCTGGACTCTGGTCTCTAGGCTCTGGTCTCTAGGCTCTGGTCTCTAGGCTCTGGTCTCTGGGTTCTGGACTCTGGGTTCTGGTCTCTGGGTTCTGGACTCTGGTCTCTAGGCTCTGGTCTCTAGGCTCTGGTCTCTGGGTTCTGGACTCTGGGTTCTGGTCTCTGGGTGCTGGGTTCTGGTCTCTGGGTGCTGGGCTCTGGTCTCTGGGCTCTGGTCTCTGGGTTCTGGGTTCTGGGCTCTGTCTGTAAATCTGACCCAATTATCAGGCTACCCCATTATACACACCCACACCAAGCAACAAAAGCCTAAAATACCACAGACTTCAGATTGTGTCACTTTGTAGAATGGCTTTTCCTCTCATACTAAATTCATATTGACAGGAGAACTAGTTATTCCTGACATTGCGGTGGTCTTGTCTTCCCTTCAGGTTTGGCAGGAAGTTGTCAGTGATCAGAGGAGCCGTGGAGAGAGAGATCCAGGCCATGGTGTCGAAGAGAGACAACGTACACACACACCACCCCTACCACACCTGGGACCCTGTCCCCTCCCTGTCTGCTGTCTCACCAGGTAACACACCTGGTACCCTGTCCCCTCCCTGTCTGCTGACTCACCAGGTAACACACCTGGGACCCTGTCCCCTCCCTGTCTCACCAGGTAACACACCTGGTACCCTGTCCCCTCCCTGTCTCACCAGGTAACACACCTGGTACCCTGTCCCCTCCCTGTCTCACCAGGTAACACACCTGGTACCCTGTCCCCTCCCTGTCTCACCAGGTAACACAACTGGTACCCTGTCCCTCCCTGTCTGCTGTCTCACCAGCTAACACACCTGGTACCCTGTCCCCCTGTCTCACCAGGTAACACACCTGGTACCCTGTCCCCTCCCTGTCTCACCAGGTAACACACCTGGTACCCTGTCCCCTCCCTGTCTCACCAGGTAACACACCTGGTACCCTGTCCCCTCCTGTCTCACCAGGTAAAACACCTGGTACCCTGTCCCCTCCCTGTCTCACCAGGTAACACACCTGGTACCCTGTCCCCTCCCTGTCTCACCAGGTAACACACCTGGTACCCTGTCCCCTCCCTGTCTCACCAGGTAAAACACCTGGTACCCTGTCCCCCTCCCTGTCTCACCAGGTAACACACCTGGTACCCTGTCCCTTCCCTGTCTCACCAGGTAACACACCTGGTACCCTGTCCCCTCCCTGTCTCACCAGGTAACACACCCGGGACCCTGTCCCCTCCCTGTCTGCTGTCTCACCAGGTAACACACCTGGTACCCTGTCCCTCCCTGTCTGACCAGGTAACACCCGGTACCCTGTCCCCTCCCTGTCTCACCAGGTACCACACCTGGTACCCTGTCCCCTCCCTGTCTCACCAGGTAACACACCTGGTCCCATCCCTGTCTGCTGTCTCACCAGGTAACACACTTGGTACCCTGTCCCCTCCGTGTCTCACCAGGTAACACACTTGGTACCCTGTCCCCTCCGTGTCTGCTGTCTCACCAGGTAACACACCTGGTCCCCTCCCTGTCTCACCAGATAGACCTAGTTGTTTCTAGTAGTGTCATCCAGGGGTCAGATCCATTCAGCTGTGCAGGGTTCAGAGGTCCTCATGGGTCCTAGTAGTTGATGAACCGTGTGTTTCTCTGTGTGTCTCAGCAGGTACACTGATCAGCCATGAGAAACTCCTGCTGCAGATCAACACAGAGAGAGAGATGGGCAACATGGACTACAAACTGGGACAGGTAGGATGGAGAGAGAGATGGACTACAAACTGGGACAGGTAGGATGGAGAGAGAGATGGACTACAAACTGGGACAGGTAGGATGGAGAGAGAGATGGACTACAAACGGGGACAGGTAGGATGGAGAGAGAGATGGACTACAAACTGGGACAGGTAGGATGGAGAGAGAGATGGACTACAAACTGGGACAGGTAGGATGGAAGGAGAGATGGACTACAAACTGGGACAGGTAGGATGGAGAGAGAGATGGGCAACATGGACTACAAACTGGGACAGGTAGGATGGAGAGAGAGATGGACTACAAACTGGGACAGGTAGGATGGAGAGAGAGATGGACTACAAACTGGGACAGGTAGGATGGAGAGAGAGATGGACTACAAACGGGGACAGGTAGGATGGAGAGAGAGATGGACTACAAACGGGGACAGGTAGGATGGAGAGAGATGGACTACAAACTGGGACAGGTAGGATGGAGAGAGAGATGGACTACAAACTGGGACAGGTAGGATGGAGAGAGAGATGGACTACAAACTGGGACAGGTAGGATGGAGAGAGAGATGGACTACAAACTGGGACAGGTAGGATGGAGAGAGAGCTGGACTACAAACTGGGACAGGTAGGATGGAAGGAGAGAGAGATGGGGAACATGGACTACAAACTGGGACAGGTAGGATGGAGGGATGGAAGGAGAGAGAGATGGACTACAAACTGCGACAGGTAGGATGGAGGGAGAGAGATGGGACACATGGGCTACAAACTGGGACTGGAGGGATGGAAGGAGAGAGAGATGGACTACAAACTGGGACAGGTAGGATGGAGGGAGAGAGAGATGGGACACATGGACTACAAACTGGGACAGGTAGGATGGAAGGAGAGAGAGATGGGGAACATGGACTACAAACTGGGACAGGTAGGATGGAGGGATGGAAGGAGAGAGGGGCGGAGGAAAGGGAAGACAGACCAAATGGCATAGTTGTGTCCTTCTCTTGCAGATATGT
>NW_024609218.1:0-20000 GCF_018296145.1 Oncorhynchus tshawytscha | reverse complement strand
ATATTATAATAACCCAATGGTTTATATTATAATAACCCAATTGTATTCACTAAACTGATGGTTTATATTATAATAACCCCAATGGTTTATATTATAATAACCCAATGGTTTATATTATAATAACCCAATTGTATTCACTAAACTGATGGTTTATATTATAATAACCCCAATGGTTTATATTATAATAACCCCAATGGTTTATATTATAATAACCCCAATGGTTTATATTATAATAACCCCAATGGTTTATATTATAATAACCCCAATGGTTTATATTATAATAACCCCAATGGTATTCACTAAACTGATGGTTTATATTATAATAACCCCAATGGTTTATATTATAATAACCCAATGGTTTATATTATAATAACCCCAATGGTATTCACTAAACTGATGGTTTATATTATAATAACCCCAATGTTTTATATTATAATAACCCCAATGGTTTATATTATAATAACCCCAATGGTTTATATTATAATAACCCCAATGGTTTATATTATAATAACCCCAATGGTCACTGCACACTGCCCTAACCCATCTGGACAAGAGGAATACCTATGTGAGAATGCTGTTCATCGACTACAGCTCGGCATTCAACACCATAGTACCCTCCAAGCTCGTCATCAAGCTCGAGACCCTGGGTCTCGACCCCGCCCTGTGCAACTGGGTACTGGACTTCCTGACGGGCCGCCCCCAGGTGGTGAGGGTAGGCAACAACATCTCCTCCCCGCTGATCCTCAACACTGGGGCCCCACAAGGGTGCGTTCTGAGCCCCCTCCTGTACTCCCTGTTCACCCACGACTGCGTGGCCATGCACGCCTCCAACTCAATCATCAAGTTTGCGGACGACACAACAGTGGTAGGCTTGATTACCAACAACGACGAGACGGCCTACAGGGAGGAGGTGAGGGCCCTCGGAGTGTGGTGTCAGGAAAATAACCTCACACTCAACGTCAACAAAACTAAGGAGATGATTGTGGACTTCAGGAAACAGCAGAGGGAACACCCCCATCCACATCGATGGAACAGTAGTGGAGAGGGTAGCAAGTTTTAAGTTCCTCGGCATACACATCACAGACAAACTGAATTGGTCCACTCACACAGACAGCATCGTGAGGAAGGCGCAGCAGCGCCTCTTCAACCTCAGGAGGCTGAAGAAATTCGGCTTGTCACCAAAAGCACTCACAAACTTCTACAGATGCACAATCGAGAGCATCCTGGCGGGCTGTATCACCGCCTGGTATGGCAACTGCACCGCCCTCAACCGTAAGGCTCTCCAGAGGGTAGTGAGGTCTGCACAACGCATCACCGGGGGCAAACTACCTGCCCTCCAGGACACCTACACCACCCGATGCTACAGGAAGGCCATAAAGATCATCAAGGACATCAACCACCCGAGCCACTGCCTGTTCACCCCGCTGTCATCCAGAAGGCGAGGTCAGTACAGGTGCATCAAAGCTGGGACCGAGAGACTGAAAAACAGCTTCTATCTCAAGGCCATCAGACTGTTAAACAGCCACCACTAACATTGAGTGGCTACTGCCAACACACTGTCAATGACACTGACTCTACTCCAGCCACTTTAATCATGGGAATTGATGGGAAATTATGTAAATATATCACTAGCCACTTTAAACAATGCTACCTTATATAATGTTACTTACCCTACATTGTTCATCTCATATGCATACGTTGATACTGTACTCTATATCATCGACTGCATCCTTATGTAATACATGTATCACTAGCCACTTTAACTATGCCACTTGGTTTACATACTTATCTCATATGTATATACTGTACTCGATATCATCTACTGTATCTTGCCTATGCTGCTCTGTACCATCACTCATTCATATATCCTTATGTACATATTCTTTATCCCCTTACACTGTGTATAAGACAGTAGTTTTTTTTTTTGGAATTGTTAGTTAGATTACTTGCTCGTTATTACTGCATTGTCGGAACTAGAAGCACAAGCATTTCGCTACACTCGCATTAACATCTGCTAACCATGTGTATGTGACAAATAAAATTTGATTTGATTTGATTTGATTTGATATATTATAATAACCCCAATGGTATTCACTAAACTGATGGTTTATATTATAATAACCCCAATGGTTTATATTATAATAACCCCAATGGTTTATACTATAATAACCCCAATGGTTTATATTATAATAACCCCAATGGTTTATACTATAATAACCCCAATGGTTTATATTATAATAACCCCAATGGTTTATATTATAATAACCCCAATGGTATTCACTAAACTGATGGTTTATATTATAATAACCCCGATGGTTTATATTATAATAACCCCAATGGTTTATATTATAATAACCCCAATGGTTTATACTATAATAACCCCAATGGTTTATATTATAATAACCCCAATGGTTTATATTATAATAACCCAATTGTATTCACTAAACTGATGGTTTATATTATAATAACCCCAATGGTTTATATTATAATAACCCCAATGGTTTATATTATAATAACCCCAATGGTATTCACTAAACTAGTGGTTTATATTATAATAACCCAATGGTTTATATTATAATAACCCCAATGGTTTATATTATAATAACCCCAATGGTTTATATTATAATAACCCCAATGGTTTATATTATAATAACCCCAATGGTTTATATTATAATAACCCGATGGTTTACATTTTAATAACCTGATGGTTTATATTATAATAACCCCAATGGTTTATATTATAATAACCCAATGGCTTATATTATAATAACCCCAGTGGTTTATATTATAATAACCCAATGGTTTATATTATAATAACCCAATGGTTTATATTATAATAACCCCAGTGGTTTATATTATAATAACCCAATGGTTTATACTATAATAACCCCAATGGTTTATATTATAATAACCCCAATGGTTTATATTATAATAGCCCCAATGGTTTATATTATAATAACCCCAATGGTTTATATTATAATAACCCCAATGGTTTATATTATAATAACCCCAATGGTTTATATTATAATAACCCCAATGGTTTATATTATAATAACCCCAATGGTTTATATTATAATAACCCCAATGGTTTATATTATAATAACCCCAATGGTTTATATTATAATAACCCCAATGGTTTATATTATAATAACCCAATGGTTTATATTATAATAACCCCAATGGTTTATATTATAATAACCCAATGGTTTATATTATAATAACCCAATTGTATTCACTAAACTGATTATAATAACCCAATTGTATTCACTAAACTGATTTTATATTATAATAACCCCAATGGTTTATATTATAATAACCCAATTGTATTCACTAAACTGATGGTTTATATTATAATAACCCCAATGGTATTCACTAAACTGATGGTTTATATTATAATAACCCCAATGGTTTATATTATAATAACCCCAATGGTTTATATTATAATAACCCCAATGGTTTATATTATAATAACCCCAATGGTTTATATTATAATAACCCCAATGGTTTATATTATAATAACCCCAATGGTTCATATTATAATAACCCCAATGGTTTATATTATAATAACCCCAATGGTTTATATTATAATAACCCCAATGGTTTATATTATAATAACCCCAATGGTTTATATTATAATAACCCAATGGTTTATATTATAATAACCCCAATGGTTTATATTATAATAACCCAATGGTTTATATTATAATAACCCAATTGTATTCACTAAACTGATGGTTTATATTATAATAACCCCAATGGTTTATATTATAATAACCCAATGGTTTATTGTATTCACTAAACTGATGGTTTATATTATAATAACCCCAATGGTATTCACTAAACTGATGGTTTATATTATAATAACCCCAATGGTTTATATTATAATAACCCCAATGGTTTATATTATAATAACCCCAATGGTTTATATTATAATAACCCCAATGGTTTATATTATAATAACCCCAATGGTTTATACTATAATAACCCCAATGGTTTATATTATAATAACCCCAATGGTTTATATTATAATAACCCCAATGGTTTATATTATAATAACCCCAATGGTTTATACTATAATAACCCCAATGGTTTATATTATAATAACCCCAATATATTATAATAACCCCAATGGTTTATATTATAATAACCCCAATGGTTTATATTATAATAACCCCGATGGTTTATATTATAATAACCCCAATGGTTTATATTATAATAACCCCAATGGTTTATACTATAATAACCCCAATGGTTTATATTATAATAACCCCAATGGTTTATATTATAATAACCCAATGGTTTATATTATAATAACCCAATTGTTTATATTATAATAACCCCAATGGTATTCACTAAACTGATGGTTTATATTATAATAACCCCAATGGTATTCACTAAACTGATGGTTTATATTATAATAACCCCAATGGTTTATATTATAATAACCCCAATGGTTTATATTATAATAACCCCAATGGTTTATATTATAATAACCCAATTGTATTCACTAAACTGATGGTTTATATTATAATAACCCCAATGGTTTATATTATAATAACCCAATGGTTTATATTATAATAACCCAATTGTATTCACTAAACTGATGGTTTATATTATAATAACCCCAATGGTATTCACTAAACTGATGGTTTATATTATAATAACCCCAATGGTTTATATTATAATAACCCCAATGGTTTATATTATAATAACCCCAATGGTTTATATTATAATAACCCCAATGGTATTCACTAAACTAGTGGTTTATATTATAATAACCCAATGGTTTATATTATAATAACCCCAATGGTTTATATTATAATAACCCCAATGGTTTATATTATAATAACCCCAATGGTTTATATTATAATAACCCAATGGTTTACATTTTAATAACCCAATGGTTTATATTATAATAACCCCAATGGTTTATATTATAATAACCCAATGGTTTATATTATAATAACCCAATGGTTTATATTATAATAACCCAATTGTATTCACTAAACTGATGGTTTATATTATAATAACCCCAATGGTATTCACTAAACTGATGCTTTATATTATAATAACCCCAATGGTTTATATTATAATAACCCCAATGGTTTATATTATAATAACCCCAATGGTTTATATTATAATAACCCCAATGGTTTATATTATAATAACCCCAATGGTTTATATTATAATAACCCCAATGGTTTATATTATAATAACCCCAATGGTTTATATTATAATAACCCCAATGGTTTATATATTATAATAATAATAACCCCAATGGTTTATATTATAATAACCCCAATGGTTTATATTATAATAACCCAATGGTTTATATTATAATAACCCCAATGGTTTATATTATAATAACCCCAATGGTTTATATTATAATAACCCCAATGGTTTATATTATAATAACCCCAATGGTTTATATTATAATAACCCCAATGGTTTATATTATAATAACCCCAATGGTTTATATTAATAATATAATAACCCCAATGGTTTATATTATAATAACCCCAATGGTTTATATTATAATAACCCAATGGTTTATATTATAATAACCCCAATGGTTTATATTATAATAACCCAATTGTATTCACTAAACTGATGGTTTATATTATAATAACCCAATTGTATTCACTAAACTGATGGTTTATATTATAATAACCCCAATTGTATTCACTAAGCTGATGGTTTATATTATAATAACCCCAATGGTTTATATTATAATAACCCCAATGGTTTATATTATAATAACCCCAATGGTTTATATTATAATAACCCCTATGGTATTCACTAAACTGATGGTTTATATTATAATAACCCAATGGTTTATATTATAATAACCCCTATGGTATTCACTAAACTGATGGTTTATATTATAATAACCCAATTGTATTCACTAAACTGATGGTTTATATTATAATAACCCAATTGTATTCACTAAACTGATGGTTTATATTATAATAACCCCTATGGTATTCACTAAACTTATGGTTTATATTATAATAACCCAATTGTATTCACTAAACTGATGGTTTATATTATAATAACCCAATTGTATTCACTAAGCTGATGGTTTATATTATAATAACCCCAATGGTTTATATTATAATCAAATCAAATCAAATTTATTTATATAGCCCTTCGTACATCAGCTGATATCTCAAAGTGCTGTACAGAAACCCAGCCTAAAACCCCAAACAGCAAGCAATGCAGGTGTAGAAGCACGGTGGCTAGGAAAAACTCCCTAGAAAGGCCAAAACCTAGGAAGAAACCTAGAGAGGAACCAGGCTATGTGGGGTGGTCAGTCCTCTTCTGGCTGTGCCGGTGGAGATTATAACAGAACATGGCCAAGATGTTCAAATGTTCATAAATGACCAGCATGGTCGAATAATAATAAGGCAGAACAGTTGAAACTGGAGCAGCAGCACAGTCAGGTGGAAGTTGAAACTGGAGCAGCAGCATGGCCAGGTGGACTGGGGACAGCAAGGAGTCATCATGTCAGGTAGTCCTGGAGCTCAGGTCCTATTATAAACTGGAACAGCAGCATGGCCAGGTGGACTGGGGACAGCAAGGAGTCATCATGTCAGGTAGTCCTGGAGCTCAGGTCCTAGGGCTCAGGTCCTCCGAGAATGAAAGAAAGAGAGAAGGAGAGAATTTATATTCACACAGGACACCGAATAGGACAGGAGAAATACTTATAACAAACTGACCCCATACATAAACTACTGCAGCATAAATACTGGAGGCTGATATTATAATAACCCAATGGTTTATATTATAATAACCCAATGGTTTATATTATAATAACCCCAATGGTTTATATTATAATAACCCCAATGGTTTATATTATAATAACCCAATGGTTTAAATTATAATAACCCCAATGGTTTATATTATAATAACCCCAATGGTTTATATTATAATAACCCCAATGGTTTATATTATAATAACCCCAATGGTTTATATTATAATAACCCCAATGGTTTATATTATAATAACCCCAATGGTTTATATTATAATAACCCCAATGGTTTATATTATAATAACCCCATGGTATTCACTAAACTGATGGTTTATATTATAATAACCCAATTGTATTCACTAAACTGATGGTTTATATTATAATAACCCAATTGTATTCACTAAACTGATGGTTTATATTATAATAACCCCAATTGTATTCACTAAACTGATGGTTTATATTATAATAACCCCAATGGTTTATATTATAATAACCCCAATGGTTTATATTATAATAACCCCTATGGTATTCACTAAAACTGATGGTTTATATTATAATAACCCCAATGGTTTATATTATAATAACCCCTATGGTATTCACTAAACTGATGGTTTATATTATAATAACCCAATTGTATTCACTAAACTGATGGTTTATATTATAATAACCCAATTGTATTCACTAAACTGATGGTTTATATTATAATAACCCAATTGTATTCACTAAACTGATGGTTTATATTATAATAACCCCAATTGTATTCACTAAACTGATGGTTTATATTATAATAACCCCAATTGTATTCACTAAGCTGATGGTTTATATTATAATAACCCCAATGGTTTATATTATAATAACCCAATGGTTTATATTATAATAACCCCAATGGTATTCACTAAACTGATGGTTTATATTATAATAACCCCAATGGTTTATATTATAATAACCCAATGGTTTATATTATAATAACCCCAAACTGATGGTTTATATTATAATAACCCCAATGGTATTCACTAAACTGATACTTTATATTATAATAACCCCAATGGTTTATATTATAATAACCCCAATGGTTTATATTATAATAACCCCAATGGTTTATATTATAATAACCCACTAAACTGGTTTATATTATAATAACCCAATGGTTTATATTATAATAACCCCAATGGTTTATATTATAATAACCCCAATGGTTTATATTATAATAACCCCAATGGTTTATATTATAATAACCCAATGGTTTACATTTTAATAACCCAATGGTTTATATTATAATAACCCCAATGGTTTATATTATAATAACCCAATGGTTTATATTATAATAACCCAATGGTTTATATTATAATAACCCAATTGTATTCACTAAACTGATGGTTTATATTATAATAACCCCAATGGTATTCACTAAACTGATGCTTTATATTATAATAACCCCAATGGTTTATATTATAATAACCCCAATGGTTTATATTATAATAACCCCAATGGTTTATATTATAATAACCCCAATGGTTTATAATAACCCCAATGGTATTATATATTATAACCCCAATGGTTTATATTATAATAACCCCAATGGTTTATATTATAATAACCCAATGGTTTATTATAATAACCCAATGGTTTATATTATAATAACCCAATGGTTTATATTATAATAACCCCAATGGTTTATATTATAATAACCCCAATGGTTTATATTATAATAACCCCAATGGTTTATATTATAATAACCCCAATGGTTTATATTATAATAACCCCAATGGTTTATATTATAATAACCCCAATGGTTTATATTATAATAACCCCAATGGTTTATATTATAATAACCCCAATGGTTTATATTATAATAACCCCGATGGTTTATATTATAATAACCCCAATGGTTTATATTATAATAACCCAATTGTATTCACTAAACTGATGGTTTATATTATAATAACCCAATTGTATTCACTAAACTGATGGTTTATATTATAATAACCCCAATTGTATTCACTAAGCTGATGGTTTATATTATAATAACCCCAATGGTTTATATTATAATAACCCCAATGGTTTATATTATAATAACCCCAATGGTTTATATTATAATAACCCCTATGGTATTCACTAAACTGATGGTTTATATTATAATAACCCAATGGTTTATATTATAATAACCCCTATGGTATTCACTAAACTGATGGTTTATATTATAATAACCCAATTGTATTCACTAAACTGATGGTTTATATTATAATAACCCAATTGTATTCACTAAACTGATGGTTTATATTATAATAACCCCTATGGTATTCACTAAACTTATGGTTTATATTATAATAACCCAATTGTATTCACTAAACTGATGGTTTATATTATAATAACCCAATTGTATTCACTAAGCTGATGGTTTATATTATAATAACCCCAATGGTTTATATTATAATCAAATCAAATCAAATTTATTTATATAGCCCTTCGTACATCAGCTGATATCTCAAAGTGCTGTACAGAAACCCAGCCTAAAACCCCAAACAGCAAGCAATGCAGGTGTAGAAGCACGGTGGCTAGGAAAAACTCCCTAGAAAGGCCAAAACCTAGGAAGAAACCTAGAGAGGAACCAGGCTATGTGGGGTGGTCAGTCCTCTTCTGGCTGTGCCGGGTGGAGATTATAACAGAACATGGCCAAGATGTTCAAATGTTCATAAATGACCAGCATGGTCGAATAATAATAAGGCAGAACAGTTGAAACTGGAGCAGCAGCACAGTCAGGTGGAAGTTGAAACTGGAGCAGCAGCATGGCCAGGTGGACTGGGGACAGCAAGGAGTCATCATGTCAGGTAGTCCTGGAGCTCAGGTCCTAGGGCTCAGGTCAGTTGAAACTGGAACAGCAGCATGGCCAGGTGGACTGGGGACAGCAAGGAGTCATCATGTCAGGTAGTCCTGGAGCTCAGGTCCTAGGGCTCAGGTCCTCCGAGAGAGAGAAAGAAAGAGAGAAGGAGAGAATTAGAGAACGCACACTTAGATTCACACAGGACACCGAATAGGACAGGAGAAATACTCCAGATATAACAAACTGACCCCAGCCCCCGACACATAAACTACTGCAGCATAAATACTGGAGGCTGATATTATAATAACCCAATGGTTTATATTATAATAACCCAATGGTTTATATTATAATAACCCCAATGGTTTATATTATAATAACCCCAATGGTTTATATTATAATAACCCAATGGTTTAAATTATAATAACCCAATGGTTTAAATTATAATAACCCCAATGGTTTATATTATAATAACCCCAATGGTTTATATTATAATAACCCCAATGGTTTATATTATAATAACCCCAATGGTTTATATTATAATAACCCCAATGGTTTATATTATAATAACCCCAATGGTTTATATTATAATAACCCCTATGGTATTCACTAAACTGATGGTTTATATTATAATAACCCAATTGTATTCACTAAACTGATGGTTTATATTATAATAACCCAATTGTATTCACTAAACTGATGGTTTATATTATAATAACCCAATTGTATTCACTAAACTGATGGTTTATATTATAATAACCCCAATGGTTTATATTATAATAACCCCAATGGTTTATATTATAATAACCCCTATGGTATTCACTAAACTGATGGTTTATATTATAATAACCCAATGGTTTATATTATAATAACCCCTATGGTATTCACTAAACTGATGGTTTATATTATAATAACCCAATTGTATTCACTAAACTGATGGTTTATATTATAATAACCCAATTGTATTCACTAAACTGATGGTTTATATTATAATAACCCCTATGGTATTCACTAAACTGATGGTTTATATTATAATAACCCAATTGTATTCACTAAACTGATGGTTTATATTATAATAACCCAATTGTATTCACTAAGCTGATGGTTTATATTATGATAACCCCAATGGTTTATATTATAATAACCCCGATGGTTTATATTATAATAACCCAATGGTTTATATTATAATAACCCCAATGGTTTATATTATAATAACCCCAATGGTTTATATTATAATAACCCAATGGTTTAAATTATAATAACCCCAATGGTTTATATTATAATAACCCCAATGGTTTATATTATAATAACCCCAATGGTTTATATTATAATAACCCCAATGGTTTATATTATAATAACCCCAATGATTCATATTATAATAACCCCAATGGTTTATATTATAATAACCCCAATGGTTTATATTATAATAACCCCAATGGTTTATATTATAATAACCCAATGGTTTATATTATAATAACCCCAATGGTTTATATTATAATAACCCCAATGGTTTATATTACTCTCTCTCTCTCTCTTTCTCTCTCTCTCTCTCTCTCTCTCTCTCTCTCTCTCTGTCTCTCAGCTGTGTGAACCTGCACAATCAGCAGCATGTCTTGGTGATGTGTGCTGTGGCCTTTTACATGATGGAGAACTACCCTCTGGATGTAGGAGCCGAGTTTACTGCTGGGGTTATACAGGTTAGTACTGTAGTACTGCTGGGGTTATACAGGTTAGTACTGCTGGGGTTATACAGGTTAGTACTGTAGTACTGCTGGGGTTATACAGGTTAGTACTGTAGTACTGCTGGGGTTATACAGGTTAGTACTGTAGTACTGCTGGGGTTATACAGGTTAGTACTGCTGGGTTATACAGGTTAGTACTGCTGGGGTTATACAGGTTAGTACTGCTGGGGTTATACAGGTTAGTACTGTTGTACTGCTGGGGTTATACAGGTTAGTACTGCTGGGGTTATACAGGTTAGTACTGCTGGGGTTATACAGGTTAGTACTGCTGGGGTTATACAGGTTAGTACTGTAGTACTGCTGGGGTTATACAGGTTAGTACTGCTGGGGTTATACAGGTTAGTACTGTAGTACTGCTGGGGTTATACAGGTTAGTACTGCTGGGGTTATACAGGTTAGTACTGCTGGGGTTATACAGGTTAGTACTGTAGTACTGCTGGGGTTATACAGGTTAGTACTGCTGGGGTTATACAGGTTAGTACTGTAGTACTAATCCACCATTCTCTGGCTCCGCCCCCCTCCATCTCTCTCTGGCTCCGCCCCCCCTCCACCTCTCTCTCTGGCTCCGCCCACCCTCCACCTCTCTAGATGTGTGGTGTGATGGTATCAGCCAGTGAAGACTCCACCCCCTCAGTGATCTACCACTGTGTGTTGCGTGGGTTGGAGCGCCTCCTGCTGTCGGAGCAGCTGTCTCGTATGGACGGAGAGGCACTGGTTAAACTGAGTGTCGACAGGGTTAACATGCCAAGCCCTCACAGAGCCATGTCTGCACTGGGACTCATGCTCACCTGCATGTACACAGGTAACATCTACCTATACCTAGTATCATCTAACTAACTAACGCTAGCTAGCTTAGCCCTGCATGTACACAGGTAACATCTATCTATACCTCGTATCATCTAACTAACGCTAGCTAGCTTAGCCCTGCATGTACACAGGTAACATCTACCTATACCTAGTATCATCTAACTAACTAACGCTAGCTAACTTAGCCCTGCATCTACACAGGTAACATCTATCTATACCTAGTATCATCTAACTAACTAACACTAGCTAGCTTAGCCCTGCATGTACACAGGTAACATCTACCTGACCCTAGTATCATCTAACTAACGCTAGCTAGCTAGCTTAGCCCTGCATGTACACAGGTAACATCTACCTATACATAGTATCATCTAACTAACGCTAGCTAGCTTAGCCCTGCATGTACACAGGTAACATCTACCTGTACCTAGTATCATCTAACTAACGCTAGCTAGCTAGCTTAGCCCTGCATCTACACAGGTAACATCTACCTGTACCTAGTATCATCTAACTAACTAACGCTAGCTAGCTTAGCCCTGCATGTACACAGGTAACATCTACCTGTACCTAGTATCATCTAACTAACTAACTAACGCTAGCTTAGCCCTGCATGTACACAGGTAACATCTATCTATACCTAGTATCATCTAACTAACGCTAGCTAGCTTAGCCCTGCATGTACACAGGTAACATCTACCTATACCTAGTATCATCTAACTAACTAACGCTAGCTAGCTTAGCCCTGCATGTACACAGGTAACATCTATCTATACCTAGTATCATCTAACTAACTAACGCTAGCTAGCTAGCTTAGCCCTGCATGTACACAGGTAACATCTATCTATACCTCGTATCATCTAACTAACGCTAGCTAGCTTAGCCCTGCATGTACACAGGTAACATCTACCTATACCTAGTATCATCTAACTAACACTAGCTAGCTTAGCCCTGCATCTACACAGGTAACATCTACCTATACCTAGTATCATCTAACTAACGCTAGCTAGCTTAGCCCTGCATGTACACAGGTAACATCTACCTATACCTAGTATCATCTAACTAACGCTAGCTAGCTTAGCCCTGCATGTACACAGGTAACATCTACCTGTACCTAGTATCATCTAACTAACTAACGCTAGCTAGCTTAGCCCTGCATGTACACAGGTAACATCTACCTATACCTAGTATCATCTAACTAACGCTAGCTAGCTTAGCCCTGCATCTACACAGGTAACATCTACCTGTACCTAGTATCATCTAACTAACTAACGCTAGCTAGCTTAGCCCTGCATCTACACAGGTAACATCTAACTAACTAACGCTAGCTAGCTTAGCCCTGCATGTACACAGGTAACATCTACCTATACCTAGTATCATCTAACTAACTAACGCTAGCTAGCTTAGCCCTGCATCTACACAGGTAACATCTACCTATACCTAGTATCATCTAACTAACGCTAGCTAGCTTAGCCCTGCATGTACACAGGTAACATCTACCTATACCTAGTAGGTAACATCTACCTATACCTAGTATCATCTAACTAACACTAGCTAGCTTAGCCCTGCATGTACACAGGTAACATCTACCTATACCTAGTAGGTAACATCTACCTATACCTAGTATCATCTAACTAACACTAGCTAGCTTAGCCCTGCATGTACACAGGTAACATCTACCTATACCTAGTAGGTAACATCTACCTATACCTAGTATCATCTAACTAACACTAGCTAGCTTAGCCCTGCATGTACACAGGTAACATCTACCTATACATAGTATCATCTAACTAACGCTAGCTAGCTTAGCCCTGCATGTACACAGGTAACATCTACCTATACCTAGTATCATCTAACTAACACTACCAATACCAACACATACCAATGTAGGGGCTTAGCCCTGCATCTACACAGGTAACATCTACCTATACATAGTATCATCTAACTAACGCTAGCTAGCTTAGCCCTGCATGTACACAGGTAACATCTACCTATACCTAGTATCATCTAACTAACACTAGCTAGCTTAGCCCTGCATGTACACAGGTAACATCTACCTAGTATGTAGTTCCAAGACAACTAACTATTAGCCATTATAACAATGTAGCGGCAATAGCTATCGCTAACATACCAATGTAGGGGCTATAGCTATCGCTAACATACCAATGTAGAGGTTATAGCTATCGCTAACATAACAATGTAGAGGCGATAGCTATCGCTAACATAACAATGTAGGGGCGATAGCTATCGCTAACATAACAATGTAGAGGCTATATCTATCACTAACATAACAATGTGGAGGCTATAGCTAACATAACAATGTAGAGGCTATATCTATCACTAACATAACAATGTGGAGGCTATAGCTAACATAACAATGTAGGGGCTATAGCTATCGCTAACATAACAATGTAGAGGCTATAGCTAACATAACAATGTAGGGGCTATAGCTATCGCTAACATAATAAAGTAAATAGCTAATGCTAACAATTCTAAGAATCCTCTTTCTTCCCAGGACAGGAAAACAAGATTCCCTCTTATGACCAATTAACTAACCCCAATCGTACAAACTCCTCCCTCACAAACTAGCCTGGGTACCAGTCTGTTTCGCTAACATTCCACATTTGCAATGACAGAGTACAAGGTGTGGAATGTTCGCCAGACAGACTGATACCCAGGCTACCCCCCAAAACCAGCTTTGTCTATGAATAAAAATAACTAAACAATCGTTTTAATAATTTAATAATCACGACGAATCACCCTCTCATCCTCTCAGCGGTGCGTACCTCAGCGTCGACAGCAGAGTCAGCGTTGGGGTCAGAGGTGATGGGGTCAGAGGTTAGAGGTCAGGGGTCAGAGGTTACCTCGGGTCCTGTTGCTTTCTCCTCAGGCAAGGAGAAGGCCAGCCCTGGTCGCCCGGCCGGCGCTGTCGACCCTCAGGCCCCCGACAGCGAGTCTGTCATCATTGCCATGGAGAGGGTCTCTGTGCTCTTCGACAGGTAGGGTTGTGACGACAACACGTCTGGACATAAACACAGTCTACACACAACTCTATCAGACACACAACACACACAACAGACTCTTATATATCTGGTTTGATGGTTTCTCATATTAACCATAGCAACAGACTGTTATATATCTGGTTTGATGGTTTACCATAGCAACAGACTGGTATATATATCTGGTTTGATGGTTTACCATAGTAACAGACTGTTATATATCTGGTTTGATAATTTCTCATATTTACCATAGCAACAGACTGTTATATATCTGGTTTGATGGTTTACCATAGCAACAGACTGTTATATATCTGGTTTGATGGTTTACCATAGCAACAGACTGTTATATATCTGGTGTGATGGTTTCTCATATTAACCATAGTAACAGACTGTTATATATCTGGTTTGATGGTTTACCATAGCAACAGACTGTTATATATCTGGTTTGATGGTTTACCATAGTAACAGACTGTTATATATTTGGTTTGATGGTTTCTCATATTATCCATAGCAACAGACTGTTATATATCTGGTTTGATGGTTTACCATAGTAACAGACTGTTATATATCTGGTTTGATGGTTTCTCATATTAACCATAGACTGGTTTATCTGGTTTTTGGGGTCTATTTTCTAACAATGTAGCCAATTTTCAAACAATGTAGCCAGTCTTCTAACAATGTACCGTCTTTTTGGGGGGTTGTCTTGTCTATTTTCTAACAATGTAGACAGTCTTTTTGGGGGTTGTCTATTTTCTAACAATGTAGACAGTCTTTTTGGGGGTTGTCTATTTTCTAACAATGGGGGTTGTCTAAACAATGTAGACAGTCTTTTTGGGGGGTTGTGTAACAATGTAGACAGTCTTTTTGGGGGGTTGTCTGTTTTCTAACAATGTAGCCAGTCTTTTGGGGGGTTGTCTACTTTCTAACAATGTAGCCAATTTTTTGGGGGGTTGTCTAGTTTTTAACAATGTCTATTTTCAAACAATGTAGCCAGTCTTTTTGGGGGTTGTCTATTTTCAAACAATGAGCCAGTCTTTTTGGGGGGGGTTGTCTATTTTCTAACAATGAGTCTTTTTGGGGGTTGTCTATTTTCTAACAATGAGTCTTTTTGGGGGTTGTCTATTTTCTAACAATGTAGCCAATTTTCAAACAATGTAGCCATTTTTTTGGGGGGAGGTTGTCTATTTTCTAACAATGAGTCTTTTTTGGGGGTTGTCTATTTTCTAACAATGAGGCCAGTCTTTTTGGGGGGGGGTTGTCTATTTTCTAACAATTAGTCTTTTTGAGGGGGTTGTCTATTTTCTAACAATGTAGTCTTTTTGAGGGGGTTGTCTATTTTCTAACAATGTAACAAACAATGTAGCCAGTCTTTTTGGGGGGTTGTCTATTTTCAAACAATGTAGCCAGTCTTTTTGGGGGTCTGTCTATTTTCTAACAATGAGCCAGTCTTTTGGGGGGTTGTCTATTTTCTAACAATGTAGCCAGTTTTTGGGGGGTTGTCTATTTTCTAACAATGAGTCTTTTTGGGGGGTTGTCTATTTTCTAACAATGTAGCTTTTTGGGGGTTGTCTATTTTCAAACAATGTAGCCAGTCTTTTTGGGGGTTGTTGTCTATTTTCAAACAATAAAGCCAGTCTTTTTGGGGGTTGTCTATTTTCTAACAATGAGTCTTTTTTGGGGGTTGTCTATTTTCTAACAATGTAGCCAATTTTCAAACAATGTAGCCAGTCTTTTTGGGGGAGGTTGTCTATTTTCTAACAATGAGTCTTTTTGGGGGGTTGTCTATTTTCTAACAATGAGGCCAGTCTTTTTGGGGGTTGTCTATTTTCTAACAATTAGTCTTTTTGAGGGGGTTGTCTATTTTCTAACAATGTAGCCAATTTTCAAACAATGTAGCCAGTCTTTTTGGGGGTTGTCTATTTTCTAACAATGTAGCCAGTCTTTTGGGGGGTTGTCTATTTTCTAACAATGTAGCCAATTTTCAAACAATGTAGCCAGTCTTTTTGGGGGTTGTCTAACAATCAGCCAGTCTTTTTGGGGGTTGTCTATTTTCTAACAATGTAGCCAGTCTTTTTGGGGGGTTGTCTATTTTCTAACAATGTAGCCAATTTTCAAACAATGTAGCCAGTCTTTTTGGGGGGTTGTCTATTTTCTAACAATGTAGCCAGTCTTTTGGGGGGTTGTCTATTTTCTAACAATGTAGCCAGTCTTTTGGGGGGGGTCTATTTTCTAACAATGTAGCCAGTTGTCTATTTTCTAACAATGTAGCCAGTCTTTTTGGGGGTTGTCTATTTTCTAACAATGTAGCCAGTCTTTTTTGGGGGTTGTCTATTTTCTAACAATGTAGCCAGTCTTTTTGGGGGTTGTCTATTTTCTAACAATGTAGCCAGTCTTTTGGGGGGTTGTCTATTTTCTAACAATGTAGCCAGTCTTTTTGGGGGGGTTGTCTATTTTCAAACAATGTAGCCAGTCTTTTTGGGGGGTCTATTTTCTAACAATGTTGTCTATTTTCTAACAATGTAGCCAGTCTTTTTGGGGGTTGTCTATTTTCAAACAATGAAGCCAGTCTTTTTGGGGGTTGTCTATTTTCTAACAATGAAGCCAGTCTTTTTGGGGGTTGTCTATTTTCAAACAATGTAGCCAGTCTTTTTGGGGGTTGTCTATTTTCTAACAATGAGTCTTTTTGGGGGTTGTCTATTTTCAAACAATAAAGCCAGTCTTTTTGGGGGTTGTCCATTTTCTAACAATGAGTCTTTTTTGGGGTTGTCTATTTTCTAACAATGTAGCCAATTTTCAAACAATGTAGCCAGTCTTTTTGGGGGAGGTTGTCTATTTTCTAACAATGAGTCTTTTTGGGGGTTGTCTATTTTCTAACAATGAGGCCAGTCTTTTTGGGGGGATTGTCTATTTTCTAACAATTAGTCTTTTTGAGGGGGTTGTCTATTTTCTAACAATTAGTCTTTTTGAGGGGGTTGTCTATTTTCTAACAATGTAGCCAATTTTCAAACAATGTAGCCAGTCTTTTTGGGGGGTTGTCTATTTTCTAACAATGTAGCCAGTCTTTTGGGGGGTTGTCTATTTTCTAACAATGTAGCCAATCTTTCAAACAATGTAGCCAGTCTTTTGGGGGTTGTCTATTTTCTAACAATGTAGCCAGTCTTTTGGGGGTTGTCTATTTTCTAACAATGTAGCCAGTCTTTTTGGGGGTTGTCTATTTTCTAACAATGTAGCCAGTCTTTTGGGGGTTGTCTATTTTCTAACAATGTAGCCAGTCTTTTGGGGGTTGTCTATTTTCTAACAATGTAGCCAGTCTTTTTGGGGGGTTGTCTATTTTCAAACAATGTAGCCAGTCTTTTGGGGGTTGTCTATTTTCTAACAATGTAGCCAGTCTTTTTGGGGGGTTGTCTATTTTCAAACAATGAAGCCAGTCTTTTTGGGGTTGTCTATTTTCTAACAATGAAGCCAGTCTTTTTGGGGGTTGTCTATTTTCAAACAATGTAGCCAGTCTTTTTGGGGGTTGTCTATTTTCTAACAATGAAGCCAGTCTTTTTGGGGGTTGTCTATTTTCTAACAATGTAGCCAGTCTTTTGGGGGGGTTGTCTAACAATGTAGACAGTCTTTTAGGAGGGTTGTCTAACAATCAGCCAGTCTTTTTGGCGGGTTGTCTATTTTCTAACAATGTAGCCAGTCTTTTTGGGGGGTTGTCTATTTTCTAACAATGTAGCCAGTCTTTTTGGGGGGTTGTCTATTTTCTAACAATGTAGCCAGTCTCACAGTTGTTTCCTGATGTCTGGTTCTCCATGTCCATTATCCCTGATATTTCCTACATTGTTGTGCCAGGGTCCGTAAGGGTTTACCCAGCGAGGCACGGGTGGTGGCCAGGATTCTTCCTCAGTTCCTGGACCTCTCTTTCTCTCTCTCCCTCCCCCTCTTCTCCTCCCTCTCTCCTCTTCCCTCCCTCTCTCTTCCCTCCCTCTCCTCCCCCTCTCCTCTTCCCTCCCTCTCCTCTTCCCTCCCTCTCCTCTTCTCTCCCTCTCCTCTTCCCTCCCTCTCCTCCCCCTCCCTCGCTCCTCCCCCTCTCCTCCCCCTCCCTCTCTCCTCCCCCTCTCCTCCCCCTCCCTCTCTCCTCCCCCTCTCTCCTTTCTCCCTCCCTCCCCCTTTCTCTCCCCTCCCTCCCCCTCCCTCTCTCCTCCCCCTCTCCTCCCTCTCCCCTTTCTCCCTCCCTCTCCCCTTCCCCTCCCTCTCCCCTTCCTCCCCTCTCCTCCCTCTCTCCTTTCTCCCTCCCTCTCCCCTTCCCCTCTCTCCTTTCTCCCTCCCTCTCCCCTTCCCCTCTCTCCTTTCTCCTCCCTCTCCCCTTCCCCTCTCTCCTTTCTCCCTCCCCCTCTCCTCCCCTCTCCTCCCTCCCCCCCTTTCTCCCTCCCTCCCTCCCCCCCCTCTCTCCTTTCTCCTCCCCCTCTCCCCTCTCCCCTCCCCCCTCCTCCCCCTCCCTCTCCCTCCCTCCCTCCCCTCTCCTCTCTCCCTCCCCCTTCTCCCTCCCCCTCCCTCCCCTCCCTCCCCCTCTCCTCCCCCTCTCCTCCCTCTCCCCTTTCTCCCTCCCTCTCCCCTTCCCCTCTCTCCTTTCTCCCTCCCTCTCCCCTCCCCTCTCTCCTTTCTCCCTCCCTCTCCCCTTCCCCTCTCTCCTTTCTCCCTCCCTCTCCCCTTCCCCTCTCTCCTTTCTCCCTCCCCCTCTCCTCCCTCTCTCCTCCCCCTCTCTCCCCTCCCTCCCTCCTCCCTCCCTCTCCTCCCTCAGGTGTTCCAGACCCTCCATGCTACAGGCCAGTCCAGTATGGTGACAGACTGGGTGTTACTGTCTCTGTCTAACTTCACCCAGAGAACCCCAGTTGCCATGG
>NW_024609217.1:100000-123270 GCF_018296145.1 Oncorhynchus tshawytscha | reverse complement strand
GGTTTGTAGGCCTTTCTTGCACACGCTTTTTCAGTTCTGCCCACAAATGTTCTATAGGATTGAGGTCAGGGCTTTGTGATGGCCATTCCAATACCTTGACTTTGTTGTCCTTAAGCCATTTTGCCACAACTTTGGAAGTATACTTGGGGTCATTGTCCATTTGGAAGACCCATTTGAAACCAAGCTTTAACTTCCTGACTGACGCCTGGAGATGTTGCTTCAATATATCCACGTAATTTTCCTCCCTCATGTAGCCATCTATTTTGTGAAGTGCACCAGTCCCTCCTGCAGCAAAGCACCCCCACAACATGATGCTGCCACCCCCATGCTTCATGGTTTGGATGGTGTTCTTCAGCTTGCAAGCCTCCCTCTTTTTCCTCCATACATAACGATGGTCATTATGGCCAAACAGTTCTATTTTTGTTTCATCAGAACAGAGGACATTTCTCCAAAAAGTACGATCTTTGTCCCCATGTGCATTTGCAAAACGTAGTCTGGCTTTTTTATGGCAGTTTTGGAACAGTGGCTTCTTCCTAGCTGAGCAGCCTTTCAGGTCATGTCAATATAGGACTCGTTTTACTGTGGATATAGATACTTTTGTACCTGTTTCCTCCAGCATCTTCACAAGGTCCTTTGCTGTTGTTCTGGGAATGATTTACACTTTTCGCACCAAAGTACGTTCATCTCTAGGAGACAGAATGCATCTCCTTCCTGAGCGGTATTCAACGGCTCAGACACAAGAGGTATGTGGCAGGGTCTACAGTCAATCACGGACTACAGGAAGAAACCCAGCCCAGTCACGGACCAGGATGTCTTGCTCCCAGGCAGACTAAATAACTTTTTTGCCCGCTTTGAGGACAATACAGTGCCACTGACACGGCCTGCAACGGAAACATGCGGTCTCTCCTTCACTGCAGCCGAAGTGAGTAAGACATTTAAACGTGTTAACCCTCGCAAGGCTGCAGGCCCAGACGGCATCCCCAGCCGCGCCCTCAGAGCATGCGCAGACCAGCTGGCCGGTGTGTTTACGGACATATTCAATCAATCCCTATACCAGTCTGCTGTTCCCACATGCTTCAAGGGGCCACCATTGTTCCTGTTCCCAAGAAAGCTAAGGTAACTGAGCTAAACGACTACCGCCCCGTAGCACTCACATCCGTCATCATGAAGTGCTTTGAGAGACTAGTCAAGGACCATATCACCTCCACCCTACCTGACACCCTTGACCCACTCCAATTTGCTTACCGCCCAAATAGGTCCACAGACGATGCAATCTCAACCACACTGCACACTGCCCTAACCCATCTGGACAAGAGGAATACCTATGTGAGAATGCTGTTCATCGACTACAGCTCGGCATTCAACACCATAGTACCCTCCAAGCTCGTCATCAAGCTCGAGACCCTGGGTCTCGACCCCGCCCTGTGCAACTGGGTACTGGACTTCCTGACGGGCCGCCCCCAGGTGGTGAGGGTAGGCAACAACATCTCCTCCCCGCTGATCCTCAACACTGGGGCCCCACAAGGGTGCGTTCTGAGCCCTCTCCTGTACTCCCTGTTCACCCACGACTGCGTGGCCATGCACGCCTCCAACTCAATCATCAAGTTTGCGGACGACACAACAGTGGTAGGCTTGATTACCAACAACGACGAGACGGCCTACAGGGAGGAGGTGAGGGCCCTCGGAGTGTGGTGTCAGGAAAATAACCTCACACTCAACGTCAACAAAACTAAGGAGATGATTGTGGACTTCAGGAAACAGCAGAGGGAACACCCCCATCCACATCGATGGAACAGTAGTGGAGAGGGTAGCAAGTTTTAAGTTCCTCGGCATACACATCACAGACAAACTGAATTGGTCCACTCACACAGACAGCATCGTGAGGAAGGCGCAGCAGCGCCTCTTCAACCTCAGGAGGCTGAAGAAATTCGGCTTGTCACCAAAAGCACTCACAAACTTCTACAGATGCACAATCGAGAGCATCCTGGCGGGCTGTATCACCGCCTGGTATGGCAACTGCACCACCCTCAACCGTAAGGCTCTCCAGAGGGTAGTGAGGTCTGCACAACGCATCACCGGGGGCAAACTACCTGCCCTCCAGGACACCTACACCACCCGATGCTACAGGAAGGCCATAAAGATCATCAAGGACATCAACCACCCGAGCCACTGCCTGTTCACCCCGCTGCCATCCAGAAGGCGAGGTCAGTACAGGTGCATCAAAGCTGGGACCGAGAGACTGAAAAACAGCTTCTATCTCAAGGCCATCAGACTGTTAAACAGCCACCACTAACATTGAGTGGCTACTGCCAACACACTGTCAATGACACTGACTCTACTCCAGCCACTTTAATCATGGGAATTGATGGGAAATGATGTAAATATATCACTAGCCACTTTAAACAATGCTACCTTATATAATGTTACTTACCCTACATTGTTCATCTCATATGCATACGTTGATACTGTACTCTATATCATCGACTGCATCCTTATGTAATACATGTATCACTAGCCACTTTAACTATGCCACTTTGTTTACATACTTATCTCATATGTATATACTGTACTCGATATCATCTACTGTATCTTGCCTATGCTGCTCTGTACCATCACTCATTCATATATCCTTATGTACATATTCTTTATCCCCTTACACTGTGTATGACAGTAGTTTTTTTTGGAATTGTTAGTTAGATTACTTGCTCATTATTACTGCATTGTCGGAACTAGAAGCACAAGCATTTCGCTACACTCGCATTAACATCTGCTAACCATGTGTATGTGACAAATAAAATTTGATTTGATTTGATTTGATTTGAGGAGACAGAATGCATCTCCTTCCTGAGCGGTATGACGGCTGCGTGGTCCCATGGTGTTTATACTTGCATACTGCTGTTTGTACAGATGAACGTGGTACCTTCAGGCATTTGGAAATTGCTCCCAATGATGAACCAGACTTGTGGAGGTCTACAATTTTTTTCTGAGGTATTGGCTGATTTCTTTTGATTGTTCCATGATGTCAAGCAAAGAGGCACTGAGTTTGAAGGTAGGCCTTGAAATAAATCCACAGGTACACCTCCAATTGACTCAAATTATGTCAATTAGCCTATCAGAAGCTTCTAAAGCCATGACATTTTCTGGAATTTTCGAAATCATCTGTTTGTAAACAATTTTTGGAAAAATGACTTGTCATGCACAAGGTAGATGTTCTAACCGACTCAAACTATAGTTTGTTAACAAGAAATTTGTGGAGTGGTTGAAAAATAAGTTTTAATGACTCCAACCTAAGTGTATGTAAACCTCCGACTTCAACTATATCACAGTTGTATCCCCAACCACGTATCACATACATAAAACAATGCAAAATGCATTAAAATGCCTGTCTCGGGCCTCCCGGGTGGCGCAGTGGTTAAGGGCGCTGTACTGCAGCGCCAGCTGTGCCACCAGAGAATCTGGGTTCACGCTCCGGCTCTGTCGTAACCGGCTACGACCGGGAGGTCCGTGGGGCGACGCACAATTGGCTTAGCGTCGTCCGGGTTAGGGAGGGTTTGGCCGGTAGGGAAATCCTTGTCTCATCGCGCACCAGTGGCCCCTGTGGCGGGCCAGGCGCAGTGCGCGCTAACCAAGGTTGCCAGGTGCACGGTGTTTCCTCCGTTTCCTGGTGCGGCTGGCTTCCGGGTTGGATGCGCGCTGTGTTAAGAAGCAGTGAGGCTTGGTTGGGTTGTGTATCGGAGGACGCATGACTTTCGACCTTCGTCTCTCCCGAGACCGTACGGGAGTTGTAGCGATGAGACAAGATAGTAGCTACTAAACAATTGGATACCACGAAATTGGGGAGAAAAAGGGGTAAAAATAGACAACATCAACAACAAATTATAATAATAAAAAATAAATAAATGTCTCTTCACAGCAAGGTGTTATTTCATCTGGTTTATCAACCTGGTTTTATTGCCAGCTTGAGTTACCTGCGGCAGGTAGCCTAGTGGTTAGAGCTAGGTAGCCTAGTGGTTAGAGCAGGTAGCCTAGTGGTTAGAGCAGGTAGCCTAGTGGTTAGAGCAGGTAGCCTAGTGGTTAGAGCAGGTAGCCTAGTGGTTAGAGCAGGTAGCCTAGTGGTTAGAGCCAGGTAGCCTAGTGGTTAGAGCCAGGTAGCCTAGTGGTTAGAGCCAGGTAGCCTAGTGGTTAGAGCCAGGTAGCCTAGTGGTTAGAGCAGGTAGCCTAGTGGTTAGAGCAGGCAGCCTAGTGGTTAGAGCAGGTAGCCTAGTGGTTAGAGGCAGGTAGCCTAGTGGTTAGAGCAGGTAGCCTAGTGGTTAGAGCAGGTAGCCTAGTGGTTAGAGCAGGTAGCCTAGTGGTTAGAGCAGGTAGCCTAGTGGTTAGAGCAGGTAGCCTAGTGGTTAGAGCCGGTAGCCTAGTGGTTAGAGCCAGGTAGCCTAGTGGTTAGAGCCAGGTAGCCTAGTAGTTAGAGCAGGTAGCCTAGTGGTTAGAGCAGGTAGCCTAGTGGTTAGAGCCAGGTAGCCTAGTGGTTAGAGCCAGGTAGCCTAGTGGTTAGAGCAGGTAGCCTAGTGGTTAGAGCAGGCAGCCTAGTGGTTAGAGCAGGTAGCCTAGTGGTTAGAGGCAGGTAGCCTAGTGGTTAGAGCAGGTAGCCTAGTTAGAGCAGGTAGCCTAGTTAGAGGCAGGTAGCCTAGTGGTTAGAACCAGGTAGCCTAGTGGTTAGAACCAGGTAGCCTAGTGGTTAGAACCAGGTAGCCTAGTGGTTAGAGCAGGTAGCCTAGTGGTTAGAGCAGGTAGCCTAGTGGTTAGAGCAGGTAGCCTAGTGGTTAGAGCAGGTAGCCTAGTGGTTAGAGCAGGCAGCCTAGTGGTTAGAGCAGGCAGCCTAGTGGTTAGAGCAGGCAGCCTAGTGGTTAGAGCAGGTAGCCTAGTGGTTAGAGCAGGTAGCCTAGTGGTTAGAGCCAGGTAGCCTAGTGGTTAGAGCCAGGTAGCCTAGTGGTTAGAGCCAGGTAGCCTAGTGGTTAGAGCCAGGTAGCCTAGTGGTTAGAGCCAGGTAGCCTAGTGGTTAGAGCCAGGTAGCCTAGTGGTTAGAGCCAGGTAGCCTAGTGGTTAGAGCCAGGTAGCCTAGTGGTTAGAGCAGGTAGCCTAGTGGTTAGAACCAGGTAGCCTAGTGGTTAGAGCAGGCAGCCTAGTGGTTAGAGCAGGCAGCCTAGTGGTTAGAGGCAGGTAGCCTAGTGGTTAGAGCCAGGTAGCCTAGTTAGAGCAGGTAGCCTAGTGGTTAGAGCAGGTAGCCTAGTGGTTAGAGCAAGTAGCCTAGTTAGAGCAGGTAGCCTAGTGGTTAGAGCAGGTAGCCTAGTGGTTAGAGCAGGTAGCCTAGTGGTTAGAGCAGGTAGCCTAGTGGTTAGAGCAGGTAGCATCGATGAGTGTCTGAACTGTGAAGAGATCTCTGGTTGCACCGATGAGTGTCTGAACTGTGAAGAGATCTCTGGTTGCACCGATGAGTGTCTGAACTGTGAAGAGATCTCTGGTTGCACCGATGAGTGTCTGAACTGTGAAGAGATCTCTGGTTGCACCGATGAGTGTCTGAACTGTGAAGAGATCTCTGGTTCCATGTCTTGTGTTGTACCGATTGGTGTCTGAACTGTGAAGAGATCTCTGGTTGCATGTCTTGTGTTGTACCGATGAGTGTCTGAACTGTTTGCCAACTGCTTAAACAGTCAGTTCTGTACCTTCAACACCTCGCACAAAGTCCAATAGTGATGCAGTCAAACTCTCCTCAACTTTGAGCCAGGAGAGATTGACATTCTCCCTCCGTATACACAGTGCCTTAAAGGCTCACAGCTCAAACTCTGGCGACTGAAGTGGATCAACTATTTCATTCTTCCCACAGTGAGCTGCGACCAGAAAATGTAAGACATCTGATCTCGGGCCTTAGCAGCACAGCTAAAACACACATCTGCTAGAATGCAGCTCTAGTAAATTGTGTGTGTGTGTGTGTGCTCTCCAGCACGTAGATATAGTTGATGAGAAAAAATACTGTAATATAAAAATACTGTAGTATAGCCTTCTAATTCTACTTAGATTAAGATCACATTATTGGTCAAGGGCGCAATGGCATCTAGGACCTGATACCAACAACCCCCCCCCCCCCACACTTCCTAACAGATTCTTCCTATCAGACCCGGGATTCAAACTGGCCACCGGTTGCTGGCTCGCCTCTAACCACTAGACTACCTGCTGCCTCTACACTCTAACCACTAGACTACCCTGCCGCCTCTACACTCTAACCACTAGACTACCCTGCCACCTCTACACTCTAACCACTAGGCTACCTGCTGCCTCTACACTCTAACCACTAGACTACCCTGCCGCCTCTACACTCTAACCACTAGACTACCTGCTGCCTCTACACTCTAACCACTAGACTACCCTGCCGCCTCTACACTCTAACCACTAGACTACCCTGCCACCTCTACACTCTAACCACTAGACTACCCTGCCGCCTCTACACTCTAACCACTAGACTACCCTGCCGCCTCTACACTCTAACCACTAGACTACCCTGCCACCTCTACACTCTAACCACTAGACTACCCTGCCACCTCTACACTCTAACCACTAGGCTACCTGCCGCCTCTACACTCTAACCACTAGACTACCCTGCCGCCTCTACACTCTAACCACTAGACTACCCTGCCACCTCTACACTCTAACCACTAGGCTACCTGCCGCCTCTACACTCTAACCACTAGACTACCCTGCCACCTCTACACTCTAACCACTAGGCTACCTGCCGCCTCTACACTCTAACCACTAGGCTACCTGCCGCCTCTACACTCTAACCACTAGACTACCCTGCCACCTCTACACTCTAACCACTAGGCTACCTGCCGCCTCTACACTCTAACCACTAGGCTACCTGCCGCCTCTACACTCTAACCACTAGGCTACCTGCCACCTCTACACTCTAACCACTAGGCTACCTGCCGCCTCTACACTCTAACCACTAGGCTACCTGCCGCCTCTACACTCTAACCACTAGACTACCTGCTGCCTCTACACTCTAACCACTAGACTACCTGCTGCCCCTGGTATCTATGGTGGCGATGAGACAAAATAGTATACTGATCACCAGACTATATTTGTGTTACTATAATCTCTCTACAGAGTGCAGAATATATCCCATACAAACACACAAGAGACCTATTTCACATTCTGCTCTATTACCCTTACAAGTAATACATTCTTCATAATTAGCTTTTATTTTGTAAATGTTTTTAAAATCATAACTCACCCCAGACCGATGGCCAGTACGTGGGATATGAGCAGAGAAGGAAGGAAAAGTTTGAGGAACTCTGCAGAGAAGATCCCTCCGTTCTTCATGACGCTGGTGTTTCTGATGCTGAGAGGGTTGATACGTTTGGGATGCTTCAGAACAAACTCCCTGCATCCAAAAGACAAGAGAGCACATTACAATGTCCCTGGCAGTGGTTTGGGATGCTTCAGAACAAACCCCCTGCATCCAAAAGACAAGAGAGCACATTACAATGTCCCTGGAAGTGGTTTGGGGATGCTTCAGAACAAACCCCCTGCATCCAAAAGACAAGAGAGCACATTACAATGTCCCTGGAAGTGGTTTGGGGATGCTTCAGAACAAACCCCCTGCACCCAAAAGACAAGAGAGCACATTACAATGTCCCTGGAAGTGGTTTGGGGATGCTTCAGAACAAACCCCCTGCACCCAAAAGACAAGAGAGCACATTACAATGTCCCTGGAAGTGGTTTGGGGATGCTTCAGAACAAACCCCCTGCACCCAAAAGACAAGAGAGCACATTACAATGTCCCTGGAAGTGGTTTGGGTAGAAAGGAATATCAAGTTCTGTTCTATATAATTCTATAATAGCGTAGAATTATATAGAAGTTGTATTCAATTCAATGATATTCTATTGTTTTCTATTACAAACTGGGCTGAGCAGAACTGAAAACACATAATAGATATGACCTGTCTGTCTGGGATACTGAGGGGAATATATTGAGGGGGGGGGGGGTACTAACTTGCGTTGAATGTTCTCAGGTCTACTGGACCAGTCCCAGATCCAGTCTGCGTTCTTCTTCATCAGGTTCTCCACTTCACGTCTCCGTTCTAGGTAGTCTTCTTCAGACTGGAACAGAATATAAAAAATATTTTAAAAAACGACTTCATTTGTTACAACGGGGAAAAAACTGCTCTTCTGCTCTGCTCTCAACCTCTGAGTGGAAAAACTAGGAATGTAAAAACAATATATTTTAGAATTAGAAATATTAGGTTATAACTTTTTTTGTTTTTCAACCCTTGAAACCACCCTGCTGTGCCTCACCAACTACTTAGAGATTAGTGCCCCACACAGAGTTTAATAGAATGATTTTATATTTAATCTCTATGGTGTCCCTGGATAAGGGCTCCAAACCTGTGAGCTGTTCTTCTCTCCTGAGCTGTGCACTTCTGAGCCACGGCGGAGCAAAGGAGTCTGGGGTCTCGGAGGACTGAGTGGGGGGGGTCGGGGTGGGGGGGGGACACACAGCGGAAGAGAGAGACTACATAAGTATTGGGGAAGAGCCCTCTATACAGATCTCTTGTGTTTCCATCATGACAAGCTTCATCTATTAAATCTGATCTAGAATGTACAGAGGCCCTCATGCAGATGGTGGATAGGAGGTCAGAGGTCACTATAGTACCTACGGTGCTATAACTCTAGTGAATGACAGTGTCTCTTATCTCTTAGTCCTTTGTGTTCAGATAGCTAATCAGTATAAAACGAATCCAACATTTTGTCCTGATCGGTCATGTGATGGTCTATATGGCATGTGATTGGTGAGTGGAGAGACACCTGTCACAGGGAACACTGCCCCTGGAGCTGCTTCTTCCTGACTCGTGCTGGGCGTCTAACAACATCTTCTCCAAGTCCACCCCTCCCTGGACTGAGCCAGACCCTGACCCAGGAATCAGGTCACCTCCCTGGGTAGAGGCAGAGAGAGACCCAGGCAGGACCGACGCAGACCTAGCCATCAGGTCTCCACCATGGACTGAGGCAGAGGCACCTAACCCAGAGCCTGGTAGCTCAGTGGCAGAGCCTGGTAGCTCCGTGGCAGAGCCTGGTAGCTCAGTGGCAGAGCCTGGTAGCTCAGTGGCAGAGCCTGGTAGCTCAGTGGCAGAGCCTGGTACCTGCTCTTCCTCCACACCAGCAGCCCCATGTGCTGGTGAGCCACCACTGTTGCCATTGTTAAAGTGCAGCTCCACCCAGGAACCTTAAAGAAGAAAACATAAACATGACAACATGGTGCAGAACATTGAGACATAGTTGATAATAGGCCAGTCATAAAGCAGGTATTAACAGCCTGCGTGTGCTGTGGGAGTGGTTGAGGAGGTGTGTTTAGCCTAGATAGCTGGCACAGTCAGCCATCCATAAATGTTTTGTTCTATAAATAGCACCTGCTCAGTGCCCATGACAGTTCGTGCCCCCCTTATTGCTCAATGGTCCCTGTCCTCTGCCCACATTTTCCTTCCTGTGTGTATCCAATAGGAAAGCGAAGTGTTCAACCCCCCCTTCCACTGTATAGGCTGGCTATCCAATAGGAAAGCGTCGTGTTCAGCCCCTCCCCTTTATAGGCTGGCTATCCAATAGGAAAGCGACGTGTTCAGCCACTCCCCTTTATTACATAACGGAGAAGCACACAACAGGTGGATGGGCAGAATCATCTGGTTTGTTGTGTTTCTTATCGTAGCTGAATTGAACAATGCCAAACATAGCATCATTACAGCATTGAGAATACGTCATTCAGAACACTGCGCTAAAGTCAATATCGACTTTACATCAGCTAGCTGACAATGTTATTCTAGGCCTGCCCTATAGCCCAACGTTACCTATACTGTCTGATCTGTCTAATGTAGGACAGACAGGCAACACCAGGAATGTTTACATGGCCGCGGAATTACTACCACCGCTGAAGAAACATTGTTGTGATACAATGTAGCAAAAAAACTCATATCTGTGTCTCCTCGGCGCAACACTGTTTCACCATAATAATATGATGTACAATGACGTAGGCTACATGTCTCAGGAAGACAGCATGGCATCCTGAATATACTGCGATCATACGGTCCGTTGTTTTCACATTATGCAACATGCCAGGCCATTATAGACTACGAGACAGCAATTAACTTACCCTGCAAATTTTCATCGATGACACTTTGTTTGTCTTCCGTCATGTTGGTAAATAAGGGACGCAATGCGTATTTGATTGACTCCCCCTTTGCGTCGCGATCGTTCGAGTCAAACGTCCTAAATATTTGGAAGAATCCTGTAATTACAAATCCGAATGTAGACAATATTATTCTGATGCCTCTGAATTGGGAGAAAGGTTTAGATCGAGTGCAGACCATTCAGGAAAGCACTAGGCTACCAGAACAATAACAACACGCATGTGACTAAACTTGGCCAGCTGTGTGGCCTACACGGGTTTGCACCATGAATATCAAATCTGGTCCCTTATCACTGGTGTATTCATTAGTCGAATTCCGTTGTGAAACGTTTTGTAAAGGAAACAGTTTCAAAGAAAACGAGAGTTTCTATTGGACAAATTCAGGTAAATCCCTCCCCGTTCGTTCCGTTTGCTTTGTGCATTTGCTTCCGTTTGGTTCCAAGAGTAAACGGGTAAACGGTTTCTATTGCAAAACGTTGCCAGATGAAACGTTTTCCTGTGTGAAGCAACTCTCTGGGCTGTTGACCGAAATTAACGCTTCATGTGATTGGTCCAGAAAGTACTAGACGCGGTAGAGCTACACGTAAACAAACACGAGCGTGCGTATTTAGGAATAAATAGCCCAATGTGGTTGCTGTTATTGTATCATAATACCGGTATGCATGAGCTTTCTAGGAAACATGCGGTATGTCTGACAACACTGGCAGGTGTTTCCTACCTCCATAAAGTTAGGCTGCAACACATGAAGAAACAGCCTTCACCTGTTGACCTTTTCCAGACCATCCAAGACTGTTAGAGTGATGAATGCACTGACAGTGTCTGTGATAAGTGTCTGTCTAAAACGAATGTCCTCTACTTTGTCCTCGGGGTAGCCTATGACTTCTAGATATACCACGACAGCTCTTACAGACTCCACAACAGCTCTCACAAGCTAACGTCTACTTAAAGTTTACTACTTGTGGTGTCCATATAGAGTTGTGAATTCAGTCATGCGTTTGTGAGAAATATCTCATCCAGCTAATCAGACTGATCTGAGAATGTGTTCTCTGACGCCATCTGCAGGATCAGTTTGTCCTGCTGAGGACTGAGTATTCCATCACAATGACACCCTCCCTCCCCTGCATCCAAATCAGTATTCCATCACAATGACACCCTCCCTCCCCTGTAACTCCATCAGTATTCCATCACAATGACACCCTCCCTCCCCTGCATCCAAATCAGTATTCCATCACAATGACACCCTCCCTCCCCTGTAACCTCCATCAGTATTCCATCACAATGACACCCTCCCTCCCCTGTAACCCTCCATCAGTATTCCATCACAATGGCACCATCACAATGACCTCCCTCCCCTGCATCCAAATCAGTATTCCATCACAACGGCACCCTCCCTCCCCTGTGTCCTCCATCAGTATTCCATCACAATGGCACCCTCCCTCCCCTGTATCCTCCATCAGTATTCCATCACAATGACACCCTCCCTCCCCCTCCATCAGTGTCCTCCATCAGTATTCCATCACAACGGCACCCTCCCTCCCCCTGTATCCTCCATCAGTATTCCATCACAACGGCACCCTCCCTCCCCTGTATCCTCCATCAGTATTCCATCACAACGGCACCCTCCCTCCCCTGTGTCCTCCGTCAGATAAGAGATGCAGACAGATAATACCACAGCCCTGGCTGAATGCACCCTGGGTCCTTCCACATATAACAGCCTGAAATCACTGACATCTCTGGTTAAAGTAGCTCTTTATGGTGAGATATAAAAACGATTCCTCATCATTGTAATGCTATAAATAAATGAACATCCATGTTGCTCCTGATGGGAGCTCCCTTCTCTCCTCTCTCTCAATTCAATTCAAGGGGCTTTATTGGCATGGGAAACATGTGATAACATTGCCAAAGCAAGTGAGGTAGATAATATACAAAAGTGAAATAAACAATAAAAATTAACAGTAAACATTACACATACAGAAGTTTCAAAACAATACAGACATTACAAATATAATATATATATATATATATATACAGTGTTGTAACAATGTTAAGGAAAATAAATAAGCATAAATATGGGTTGTATTTACAATGGTGTTTGTTCTCTCTCTGTAGTGACGTGTCTGTGTGCTGTGGAGGAATGGAGCTGCTCTGACCCGGCAGTGGCCAGGGGGTGTCTGGAGCTGAGCTAGAGCCTGACGGAGACCAGGGGGATGTCTGGAGCTGGGCTAGAGCCTGACGGAGACCAGGGGGTGTCTGGAGCTGGGCTAGAGCCTGACGGTGACCAGGGGGTGTCTGGAGCTGGGCTAGAGCCTGATCGGAGACCAGGGGGTGTCTGGAGCTGGGCTTTAGAGCCTGCCTGACAGAGGCCAGGGGGTGTCTGGAGCTGGGCTAGAGCCTGACGGAGGCCAGGGGTGTCTGGAGCTGGGCTAGAGCCTGACGGAGGCCAGGCGGGTGTCTGGGAGCTGGGCTAGAGCCTGACGGAGGCCAGGGGTGTCTGGAGCTGGGCTAGAGCCTGACAGAGGCCAGGGGGTGTCTGGAGCTGGGCTAGAGCCTGACGGAGGCCAGGGGTGTCTGGAGCTGGGCTAGAGCCTGACGGAGGCCAGGGGGTGTCTGGAGCTGGGCTAGAGCCTGACGGAGGCCAGGGGGTGTCTGGAGCTGGGCTAGAGCCTGACGGAGGCCAGGGGGGTGTCTGGAGCTGGGCTAGAGCCTGACGGAGGCCAGGGGGTGTCTGGAGCTGGGCTAGAGCCTGACGGAGGCCAGGGGGTGTCTGGAGCTGGGCTAGAGCCTGACTGGAGGCCAGGGGGAGGCCAGGGGTGTCTGGAGCTGGGCTAGAGCCTGACGGAGGCCAGGGGGTGTCTGGAGCTGGGCTAGAGCCTGACAGAGGCCAGGGGGTGTCTGGAGCTGGGCTAGAGCCTGACAGAGGCCAGGGGGTGTCTGGAGCTGGGCTAGAGCCTGACAGAGGCCAGGGGGTGTCTGGAGCTGGGCTAGAGCCTGAGGAGGCCAGGGGTGTCTGGAGCTGGGCTAGAGCCTGCGGGGCCAGGGGTGTCTGGAGCTGGGCTAGAGCCTGACGGAGGCCAGGGGGTGTCTGGAGCTGGGCTAGAGCCTGACAGAGGCCAGGGGGTGTCTGGAGCTGGGCTAGAGCCTGACGGAGGCCAGGGGGTGTCTGGAGCTGGGCTAGAGCCTGACGGAGGCCAGGGGGGGGTGTCTGGAGCTGGGCTAGAGCCTGACGGAGGCCAGGGGGTGTCTGGAGCTGGGCTAGAGCCTGACAGAGGCCAGGGGGTGTCTGGAGCTGGGCTAGAGCCTGACAGAGGCCAGGGGGTGTCTGGAGCTGGGCTAGAGCCTGACGGAGGCCAGGGGGTGTCTGGAGCTGGGCTAGAGCCTGACAGAGGCCAGGGGTGTCTGGAGCTGGGCTAGAGCCTGACAGAGGCCAGGGGTGTCTGGAGCTGGGCTAGAGCCTGACGGAGGCCAGGGGGTGTCTGGAGCTGGGCTAGAGCCTGACGGAGGCCAGGGGGTGTCTGGAGCTGGGCTAGAGCCTGACGGAGACCAGGGGGTGTCTGGAGCTGGGCTAGAGCCTGACGGAGGCCAGGGGGTGTCTGGAGCTGGGCTAGAGCCTGACGGAGGCAGCATGGAAACAGGCAGAGACTGGCATTCAACACATTCCCCAGAAGGGGAGCCAAGCTCACAGCTCACAGCACACAGCATACAACACAGAGCATCACTGGCTAGGCATGCAGCACACACACATCTATGCATCCTCCTCCGCCTCCTCCTCCTCCGCTTCTTCCTCCTCCTCCTCCTCCGCTTCCTCCTCCTCCTCCTCCTCCTCCTCTGCTTCCTGTCTCCTACCGGCAGCCTGGTTCCCTCTCTCCACCAGGGAGGGCTGTGTGTTCACGGTAAGCATCACAATCCTGCTCTTCCTTCACCTCAACTGGATTTTCCATCTCTCCTCTTTTGTGCCTCCTCCCTTTTTGTGATGAATCATTATCCTCTCTCTGCCTGTGTTATTTCAGGGATTGTGGGTGCTGCTGTATGTGGAGGCTAGTTAGTCAGGGATTGCATGCAGGCAGCCTCCCATCTTTATACTCCATTATCAGAGAGAGCGAGAGAGAGAGATGAGGGCTGTGACTCAGGGAAGCAGATCTGGCTGTACGGTAGAGACACTAGAGAGATAGACATGCAGAAGACTGTTCTGTGTTCGTTTTAGGAGAATGTGCCACAGCTCATAGCAGAAAATGGCGATTCTAGCACAGTTCCCCAGCTAAGGCAGGCAAGGGAGCAGACAGACAGACAGCGTTCACGTCACAAACTGGATCATGGTTTTAAGGTTGGTCTAACTCTAATCATACGCTTGTTTGAGTTCCTGTTGGAGAGAGGTAGAGAGAGAGAGGTAGAGGTATGTCAGAGAATGCTGCAGGGTGGAGCTGTTGCATACCTTCTGCTATCTGTAGGTGTGATGTGTAACTGTGACTGTGATGTTTAACTGTGACTGTGATGTGTATTTGTGACTGTGATGTGTAACTGTGACTGTGTTGTGTATCTGTGACTGTGGTGTTTAACTGTGACTGTGGTGTGTATCTGTGACTGTGATGTGTATTTGTAACTGTGACTGTGATGTGTATCTGTGACTGTGATGTTTAACTGTGACTGTGGTGTGTATCTGTGACTGTGGTGTGTATCTGTGACTGTGATGTGTATCTGTGACTGTGGTGTGTATCTGTGACTGTGTTGTGTTGTGTATCTGTGACTGTGACTGTAATGTGTCTGTGACTGTGGCGTGTATCTGTGACTGTGGCGTGTATATGTGACTGTGGTGTGTATCTGTGACTGTGGTGTGTATCTGTGACTGTGTTGTGTATCTGTGACTGTGATGTGTATCTGTGACTGTGATGTGTATCTGTGACTGTGTTGTGTATCTGTGACTGTGATGTGTATCTGTGACTGTGGTGTGTATCTGTGACTGTGGTGTGTATCTGTGACTGTCATGTGTGTCTGTGACTGTGATGTGTATCTGTGACTGTGGTGTGTATCTGTGACTGTGGCGTGTATCTGTGACTGTGATGTGTGTCTGTCAGATAGCTTGTTGTTCTTCAGTATAATGGTAATGAGGATGTATGTGGGCCTTGTTGTGTGTTAAACCTCTCTGTTAGTAGAAGCTGCCGCAGCATCTCTCTCTCTCTCTCTATGTAAAACAATATGGGTCCAGCCAGCCAGAGATGTTGATGGGTTCGCTCCAGTCTCTGCCAGCCAGAGATGTTGATGGGTTCGCTCCAGTCTCTGCCAGCCAGAGATGTTGGTCGGTGGTCGCTCCAGTCTCTGCCAGCCAGAGATGTTGGTCGGGTCGCTCCAGTCTCTGCCAGCCAGAGATGTTGGTCAGGCTTGTCGCTCTTCAGTCTCTGCCAGCCAGAGATGTTGTGTCGGGTCGCTCCAGTCTCTGCCAGCCAGAGATGTTAGTCAGGTCGCTCCAGTCTCTGCCAGCCAGAGATGTTGATGGGGTCGCTCCAGTCTCTGCCAGCCAGAGATGTTGTCTCGCTCCAGTCTCTGCCAGCCAGAGATGTTAATCGGGTCGCTCCAGTCTCTGCCAGCCAGAGATGTTGTTCGGGTCGCTCCAGTCTCTGCCAGCCAGAGATGTTGGTCGGGTCGCTCCAGTCTCTGCCAGCAAGAGATGTTGGTCGGGTCGCTCCAGTCTCTGCCAGCCAGAGATGTTGGTAGGGTCGCTCCAGTCTCTGCCAGCCAGAGATGTTAGTCGGGTCGCTCCAGTCTCTGCCAGCCAGAGATGTTGGTCGGGTCGCTCAGTCTCTGCCAGCCAGAGATGTTGGTCGGGTCGCTCCAGTCTCTGCCAGCCAGAGATGTTGGTCGGGTCGCTCCAGTCTCTGCCAGCCAGAGATGTTGGTCGGGTCGCTCCAGTCTCTGCCAGCCAGAGATGTTGGTCGGGTCGCTCCAGTCTCTGCCAGCCAGAGATGTTAGTCGGGTCGCTCCAGTCTCTGCCAGCCAGAGATGTTGGTCGGGTCGCTCCAGTCTCTGCCAGCCAGAGATGTTGGTCAGGTCGCTCCAGTCTCTGCCAGCCAGAGATGTTGGTCGGGTCGCTCCAGTCTCTGCCAGCCAGAGATGTTGGTCGGGTCGCTCCAGTCTCTGCCAGCCAGAGATGATGTAATTATTTTGACATGTGCAAGATCCAAAACTGCCTGCAATTTGTATGTTCAAATCAAATCAAACTTTATTTGTCGCATGTCGAATTTACAGTGAAATGCTTAGTTTACAAGCCCTTAACCAACAGTTAACAGTTCAAGAAGAATTAAGAAAATATTTACCAAATAAACTAAAGTTAAACATTTATAAAAAATGAACACAATAAAATAACAATAACGAGTCTATATACAGGGGGTACCAGTACAGAGTCAATATGGATGCTATATACAGGGGGTACCAGTACAGAGTCAATGTGGAGGCTATATACAGGGGGTACTGGTACAGAGTTAATGTGGAGGCTATATACAGGGGGTACCGGTATAGAGTCAATGTGGAGGCTATATACAGGGGGTACCGGTACAGAGTCAATGTGGAGGCTATATACAGGGGTACCAGTACAGAGTCAATGTGGAGGCTATATACAGGGGGTACTGGTACAGAGTCAATGTGGAGGCTATATACAGGGGTACTGGTACAGAGTCAATGTGGAGGCTATATACAGGGGGTACCGGTACAGAGTCAATGTGGGGGCTATATACAGGGGGTACTGGTACAGAGTCAATGTGGAGGCTATATACAGGGGGTACCGGTACAGAGTCACTGTGGAGGCTATATACAGGGGATACTGGTACAGAGTCAATGTGGAGGCTATATACAGGAGGTACTGGTACAGAGTCAGTGTGGAGGCTATATACAGGGGTACTGATACAGAGTCAGTGTGGAGGCTATATACAGGGGGTACCGGTACAGAGTCAATGTGCAGGCTATACACAGGGGGTACTGGTACAGAGTCAGTGTGCAGGCTATATACAGGGGGTACTGGCACAGAGTCAGTGTGGAGGCTATATACAGGGGTACTGGTACAGAGTCAGTGTGGAGGCTATATACAGGGGTACCAGTACAGAGTCAATGTGGAGGCTATATACAGGGGGTACTGGTACAGAGTCAATGTGGAGGCTATATACAGGGGTACCAGTACAGAGTCAATGTGGAGGCTATATACAGGGGCTACCGGTACAGAGTCAATGTGGAGGCTATATACAGGGGGTACCGGTACAGAGTCAGTGTGGAGGCTATATACAGGGGTACCGGTACAGAGTCAATGTGGAGGCTATATACAGGGGGTACCGGTACAGAGTCAGTGTGCAGGCTATATACAGGGGGTACCAGTACAGAGTCAATGTGGAGGCTATATACAGGGGGTACCGGTACAGAGTCAATGTGGAGGCTATATACAGGGGTACTGGTACAGAGTCAGTGTGCAGGCTATATACAGGGGTACTGGTACAGAGTCAGTGTGGAGGCTATATACAGGGGGTACCAGTACAGAGTCAATGTGGAGGCTATATACAGGGTGTACCGGTACAGAGTCAGTGTGCAGGCTATATACAGGGGGTACTGGTACAGAGTCAGTGTGGAGGCTATATACAGGGGGTACCGGTACAGAGTCAGTGTGCAGGGGTACAAGTTAGTTGAGGTCATCTGTACATGTAGGTACAGTTGAAAACGCACTGTAGTTGTTCAACTAGCCTACCTGGTTAAATAAAAGGTGAAATTTAAGGTAGGGGTGGAGTGACTGTGCAAAGATAATAAACAGCGAGTAGCAGCAGTGTACAAAACAAATGGGGGGGTGGCTATTTGATTAATTGTTCAGGAGTCTGATGGCTTCGGGGTAGGAGCTGTTAAGGAGCCTTTTGGACCCAGACTTGGTGCTCCGGTGCCATGACTTAGATGGTCTTTCCGGAGTTTGACAGAATGACACAGCATTTTATATAGGTCCTGGATGGTGACTTATAGCATGTTAAGGATGTACACATTGTAGTTGTTCTGGGTACATTCATGTGTGTAGAGACAGTTGAAACATACTGTAGTTGTTCTGGGTATGTTCATGTGTGTAGAGACAGTTGAAACATACTGTAGTTGTTCTGGGTATGTTCATGTGTGTAGAGACAGTTGAAACATACTGTAGTTGTTCTGGGTATGTTCAGAACAACTCTGTGGTCTCTGTGGTGGGGTAGTTAGTCACCCTTATTACAGAACAACTCTGTGGTCTCTGTGGTGGGGTAGTTAGTCACCCTTATTACAGAACAACTCTGTGGTCTCTGTGGTGGGGTAGTTAGTCACCCTTATTACAGAACAACTCTGTGGTCTCTGTGGTGGGGTAGTTAGTCACCCTTATTACAGAACATCTCTGTGTGGTGGGGTAGTTAGTCACCCTTATTACAGAACAACTCTGTGGTCTCTGTGGTGGGGTAGTTAGTCACCCTTATTACAGAACAACTCTGTGGTCTCTGTGGTGGGGTAGTTAGTCACCCTTATTACAGAACAACTCTGTGGTCTCTGTGGTGGGGTAGTTAGTCACCCTTATTACAGAACATCTCTCTCTGTGGTGGGGTAGTTAGTCACCCTTATTACAGAACAACTCTGTGGTCTCTGTGGTGGGGTAGTTAGTCACCCTTATTACAGAACAACTCTGTGGTCTCTGTGGTGGGGTAGTTAGTCACCCTTAATACCGAACAACTCTGTGGTGGGGTAGTTAGTCACCCTTATTACAGAACAACTCTGTGGTTGGGTAGTTAGTCACCCTTATTACAGAACAACTCTGTGGTCTCTGTGGTGGGGTAGTTAGTCACCCTTATTACAGAACAACTCTGTGGTCTCTGTGGTGGGGTAGTTAGTCACCCTTATTACAGAACAACTCTGTGGTGAGGTAGTTAGTCACCCTTATTACAGAACAACTCTGTGGTGGGGTAGTTAGTCACCCTTATTACAGAACAACTCTGTGGTCTCTGTGGTGGGGTAGTTAGTCACCCTTATTACAGAACAACTCTGTGGTCTCTGTGGTGGGGTAGTTAGTCACCCTTATTACAGAACAACTCTGTGGTGGGGTAGTTAGTCACCCTTATTACAGAACAACTCTGTGGTGGGGTAGTTAGTCACCCTTATTACAGAACAACTCTGTGGTGGGGTAGTTAGTCACCCTTATTACAGAACAACTCTGTGGTGGGGTAGTTAGTCACCCTTATTACAGATCAACTCTGTGGTGGGGTAGTTAATCACCCTTATAACGTTGTTACTTTACAGCCTTATTCTAAAATGGATTACAGTAAAAAGAATCCTCAGCCATATAAACACAACATCCCATAATGACAAAGCAAAAGCAGGTTTTTAGAAACAGAAATACCTTATTTACAGAAGTATTCAGACCCTTTGATACGAGACTCAAAATTGAGCTCAGGTGCATCCTGTTTCCATTGATCATCCTTGAGATGTTTCTACAACTTGATTGTAGTTCACCTGTGGTAAATTCAATTGATTTGGACATAATTTGGAAAGGCACTTACCTGACTATATAAGGTCCCACAGTTGACAGTGCTTGACAGAGCAAAAACCAAGCCATGAGGTAGAACCCTTTTGGGTTCCAGGTAGAACCCTCTGTAGAAAGAGTTCTACCCTTTTGGGTTCCATGTAGAACACTTTCTACAGAGGGTTCTACCTGGAACCCAAAAGGGTTCTCATACGGGGACAGACAAAGACCCCCTTTTTTTCTAAGAGTGTAGAACAGGGTTATGGCTTTGAGAATAAATCAAGTTGGGATTATTCATAGTACAACTATAATGACCAGCAAAACACACCTCTCTCTCTTCTCACCTAACCAAGAGAAGCATGCTGGTGCCTGGGACGTTTAGGTTGTGACAGACACAACACACCTCTCTCTCTTCTCACCTAAACCAAGAGAAGCATGCTGGTGCCTGGGAGGTTTAGGTTGTGACAGACACAACACACCTCTCTCTCTTCTCACCTAAACCAAGAGAAGCATGCTGGTGCCTGGGAGGTTTAGGTTGTGACAGACACAACACACCTCTCTCTCTTCTCACCTAAACCAAGAGAAGCATCCTGGTGCCTGGGAGGTTTAGGTTGTGACAGACACAACACACCTCTCTCTCTTCTCACCTAAATCAAGAGAAGCATGCTGGTGCCTGGGACGTTTAGGTTGTGACAGACACAACACACCTCTCTCTCTTCTCACCTAAACCAAGAGAAGCATACTGGTGCCTGGGAGGTTTAGTTTGTGACAGACACAACACACCTCTCTCTCTTCTCACCTAACCAAGAGAAGCATGCTGGTGCCTGGGAGGTTTAGTTTGTGACAGATGATTTTCTCTTCCCCTCTGCTGTCAGGGTGAAATGCTTGTATTTGTGTCTGTAGTTTAGATGTGTAGTTTTAGTTGGTATAGTACAGCAGTATTAAATGCTGTCAGGGTGATATGCTTGTATTTGTGTCTGTAGTTTAGATGTGTAGTTTTAGTTGGTATAGTACAGCAGTTTTAAATGCTGTCAGGGTAATATGCTTGTATTTGTGTCTGTAGTTTAGATGTGTAGTTTTAGTTGGTACAGTACAGCAGTATTAAATGCTGTCAGGGTAATATGCTTGTATTTGTGTCTGTAGTTTAGATGTGTAGTTTTAGTTGGTACAGTACAGTACAGCAGTATTAAATGTTTGAATAGCTGGCAGTATGAATAAATATAAAATGAGGAACCTTCCTCCTACGACAGGATCCCAGGGAGACATGCTCATTAAACAAATGCTGTATCAGCTAGCCTGACACACACACACATCTCTCTCTCTACTGCACCTGCTGTCTCGACCTCTGAATGCACGGCTATGAAAAACCAACTGACAACTGTTAGACTAGCTAACAGTGTGTTCAGAGGTGTTAGACTAGCTAACAGTGTGTTCAGAGGTGTTAGACTAGCTAACAGTGTGTTCAGAGGTGTTAGACTAGCTAACAGTGTGTTCAGAGGTGTTAGACTAGCTAACAGTGTGTTCAGAGATTTTAGACTAGCTAACAGTGTGTTCAGAGATTTTAGACTAGCTAACAGTGTGTTCAGAGGTGTTAGACTAGCTAACAGTGTGTTCAGAGGTGTTAGACTAGCTAACAGTCTGTTCAGAGGTGTTAGACTAGCTAACAGTGTGTTCAGAGATTTTAGACTAGCTAACAGTGTGTTCAGAGATTTTAGACTAGCTAGCAGTGTGATCAGAGGTTTTAGACTAGCTAGCAGTGTGTTCAGAGGTGTTAGAATAGGTATCAGGTGTTAGACTAGATATCAGGTTTTAGACTAGGTATCAGGTGTTAGACTAGGTATCAGGTGATAGACTAGATATCAGGTGTTAGACTAGGTAACAGGTGATAGACTAGGTATCAGGTGTTAGACTAGATATCAGGTGATATACTAGGTATCAGGTGATAGGCTAGGTATCAGGTGTTAGACTAGGTATCAGGTGTTAGACTAGGTATCTGTGTGTTCAGAGGTGTTAGACTAGGTATCAGGTGTTAGACTAGGTATCAGCTGTTAGACTAGGTATCTGTGTGATCAGAAGTGTTAGACTAGGTATCCAGGGTGGTTGTGTCCCAAATGGCACCCTATTCCCTATGTAGTGCACTACTTTAGACCAGGACCCTATTCCCTATTGCACTACTATCTCCATAGGGCTCTGGCCAAAAGTAGCACACAAGATAGTGTGCCACTTCCCAATCTTGTCCTCAAACCATCACCTTATCATTTATGTACTCAACTAGTTAAGTCAGTTAAGAACAAATTCTTATTTACAATGACCGCCTATCGGGGAACAGTGGGTTAAATTGCCTTGTTCAGGGGCAGAATGACAGATCGAATGTCAGCTCTGAGATTCGATCTAGTAACCTTTCCGTTACTGGCCCAACGCTCTAACCACTAGGCTACCTGCCACCCCAGTTCACAATTGGCTCATTCATCCCCCCCTCCTCTCCCCTGTCACTATTCCCCAGGTCGTTGCTGTAGAAGAGAATGTGTTCTCAGTCAACTGACCTGGTAAAATAAGGGTTAAATCAATAAAGATACAGGCATTAGTGTGCAGCTCACATCCCTCCTCTCCTCCTCCTTTATTGCCCTCTGTATCCCTCCTCTCTGTATTCCTCCTCTCTGTATCCCTCCCCTCTGTATCCCTCCTCTCTTTATTCCTCCTCTCTGTATCCCTCCTCTCTGTATCCCTCCTCTCTGTATCCCTCCCCTCTGTATCCCTCCTCTCCTCCTCCTATATTGCTCTCTGTATCCCTCCTCTCTGTATCCCTCCTCTCTGTATTCCTCCTCTCTGTATCCCTCCTCTCTGTATCCCTCCTCTCTGTATCCCTCCTCTCTGTATCCCTCCTCTCTGTATCCCTCCTCTCTGTATTCCTCCTCTCTGTATCCCTCTTCTCTGTATCCCTCCTCTCTGTATCCCTCCTCTCTGTATTTCTCCTCTCTGTATCCCTCCTCTCTGTATCCCTCTTCTCTGTATTCCTCCTCTCTGTAACCCTCCTCTCTGCATCCCTCCTCTCTGTATCCCTCCCCTCTGTATCCCTCCTCTCCTTCTCCTATATTGCTCTCTGTATCCCTCCTCTCTGTATCCCTCCTCTCTGTATCCCTCCTCTCTGCATCCCTCCTCTCTGTATCCCTCCCCTCTGTATCCCTCCTCTCCTCCTCCTATATTGCTCTCTGTATCCCTCCTCTCTGTATCCCTCCTCTCTGTATTCCTCCTCTCTGTATCCCTCCTCTCTGCATCCCTCCCCTCTGTATTCCTCCTCTCTGTATTCCTCCCCTCTGTATCCCTCCACTCTGTATCCCTCCTCTCCTCCTCCTCTATAGCTCTCTGTATCCCTCCTCTCTGTATTCCTCCTCTCCTCCTCCTCTATAGCTCTCTGTATTCCTCCTCTCCTCCTCCTCTATAGCTCTCTGTATTCCTCCTCTCCTCCTCCTTTATTGCCCTCTGTATCTCTTCTCTCCTCCTCTCTGTATTCCTCCTCTCTGTATTCCTCCTCTCCTCCTCCTTTATAGCTCT